>NC_134489.1:75192133-75322133 GCF_040206685.1 Ascaphus truei
CGGGGAGGGGGGGCGTGTGTGTGTTCGTTCCTCCCAACTCCTGCTGGAAGTTGGCAAAATTCAGTGGCAGTGAATGTTGCTGATGGCCTCTTCTGCCAGCAGTGACGTCACTTCCGTCACCAATGACTTCAGTTCCCACCAACTCCATTCACTGGCACTGAATTTTGCTCACGTGGTAGGTGCCGCTAAAGACGTTTCACTTAAAAAAAATGCATTGCCTTAACAGTTATGGGCGGTCTGGGAGGGCCAAGTGCTATTTATCTGCTATCCCATTCTATGTCATTTTCTCATAAGGTTATTTGCCGTTAACTGTCACCAAGTGAGAGTGGCTTGGCAGACATTGAATTTAGGTTCTGGGCTCGTTTTTCCTTTAGGAATAATAATAATAATAATACAATCAGTGAGCAGGTAACAAATTGAGAGCTGGAATCACAAACCCTATAATATAGAAACATACTGGGAGAGTTCTAGACCTTTACAGTTTCACGTTCACCATGTCGGCATAGATATAGAGAATAAATGCATAAATTCTGGAGATATATATACACACACACACACACACACACACACACACACTAGAATAGGTTTGGGCAGAACCGTTCCTGGGAGAAAATGCTAGTTATACACAATATGTAATAATGTTCAACGTGGTTATCATTTCTGAGTCAAATCACGACATGTAATAACACATGTCGGTGAAATCAAAGCCTAATGAATATATCCCTGGGCCCAAATGAGTGAGACTTGAATGCTCTGGACCACGAAATACATTTGTAAATAGAAACTGAAGTGCAAACTGGACAGCACGCGTACACCTTCAACTCCCTATAACATCACTGATTAAAAAGAGGTGGTCCTAAGTGTCACGGGGGAGGGGGTGACGAAAACTAGGGTGACACCCCCAGAACGAAAAGGGCGAATTGTAAGGTGTGGGCTAAAGACGTGTGGCAGACGATACAAATAACGGCTCCGGCGGCACTGGCCCTTGGCGGGAGATGCAGCAGGAGGCGGTTTGGTGGCCTCCGCGCGCTGCGCGCTTTGGCGGGAGACCGCGATGTCTCGCGGGAGCCGCACGCGCCTCTTTCCATCCGATATTCCAACCACGCAGCACTGCCTCGCGCTCTCCGATCACACAACTTTTCTTTCTTTGCTTTTTTCTTTTTAACCCTGTAACTTACCCGCCATTTCCGATCATGGGCCGGAGAGCAGATCATGCAAAGCGAATCAACCCGCGCGCTCAGAGATTCGCATCAGCTTGTGACGTACTTCCGGTTCCCCTCAGGACGTTGTTTACAAACGCCAAGCAGCTCAGTCAGGTGGGTCATTGGCAGGCGGAGCTCGGGGAGTGAGGAGGTTCTGTCTGACACACATGGGCTCGTTCTATTAGCGGCATAAGAACAAGCAATCTGTTTTTTAACCCGTTCATGAGGGAATTCGGTGTGGACATTATACTCCAATAATCTATTCAATTTGTAAACTGAATGCAATGGTTTTGCAACAATATTCTGGTCAAATAAATGTAATGCAGTGGTTTGTAACCTGTGGGATATTAATGCCAAAGTTCGTGATTTTTTTTAAATATATATATCGATAGATAGATATGTTTTTCCTTGTATTAGATACGTTTAAAGATGTTTACTGAATAGTAAAAATATAGGAAGGCCAAGGCTGCGCTTATACTGCCGGCGACGAGACCGATGACGTCGCCATTGCGATAGTTGTATTTTAAGTTTAGGTGACGTCGCTGGCTACAAGGCCAGTGACGTCAGAAACGGGGAAGGCAGAGGGACGGAGAAGCTCTCTGATTGGCCGCAAGGGGAGACCGTCGCTGAAAAAAAAATCACATAACAGTGACTACCAGATTTTTGGTAGTGCTGTCGTTGGTCGCGTGCACTAGAAGCGCCGACGACGGCGACCATGCATTTATTTTGACGCGACGTCGCCGGCACTATAAGCACAGCCTAACGCAGTGATTTCCAACCTTTTTTGTTTGGAGGAACCCTTGAAGTATTTCGAAAAATCTCGGGGAACCCCTATCTGGCCGACACATTAAGTTTGACAGGTCAGTTACAACATTTCATACCTCACGAGCCACCTCTATTTCCCACCCTCTACCCATGTATTTCTCTCCCATCCATCTCACTAACTCTCGCCCCTCCCGCCTCGCATGTATTTATCCCTTGCATCTCACTCTTACTCCCTCTTTTCCTCACTCACTCCCTCCTGCCCCCTCTCTTCTCTTACTCTCGCCCCTACCTTCCGTCAATTACCCCACTCTCACTCAATCCACCCTACAAAATACATACCAAAAAAAAAACACCCCCAGGGGGTGGGGGGGGGTCTAGGAGGAAACCCTGAAACTGCTTCAAGGAGCCCCAAGGTTGCACAGAACCCTGGTTGGGAATTACTGGCCTAAGGTGTGGACAGTGCAAAACCTTTCCACGCGTTCTAATACCATGATCGGTAAAGACGACCTCAGGTATGTTGGGATTGTGCTTAGTAGATAAATTCATAAAAAGTTGAAAACCACAGCGTTTGTGTCTTATCGATTGAATTTCTGGAATATGGGCTGGCTGAGGTTCCCAGAGTTAAGGATTTAAATTCTAAGAAACACATTTGGAGGGTCAGTTCCCCATACTTTGATACAAATATGCAATGCCTTTTAAAGCAGCAGTCCAAGCTGCCGTTTTTATTTTTCCCCCCTTTAATAATAATAATAGCATGTTCTTGTATAGCGCTGCTATATGTATATGTAGCGCTTTACAGAGACATTTTACAGGCACAGGTCCCTGCCCCGTGGAGCTTACAATCTATGTTTTTGGTGCCTGAGGCACAGGGAGATAAAGTGACTTGCCCAAGGTCACAAGGAGCCAACACCGGGAATTGAACCAGGCTCCCCTGCTTCAAACTCTCAGTGCCAGTCAGTGTCTTTTGCTCACTAAGACACTCCCTCTCCCAGGATATGTGTATCAATACAATCCACACAATGATAAGTTCTCTGATCGATCACCGAAGATTCGGCTCGGGGGTTCACTAAATTGCTATCAGTGCAGCAGAAGAGGACCAAAGATGCAAAGTTCTGGGGGGAAGGTCATGTGACCAGGCCATCACTATATACAATTGCTGCACTGCTAGAGAGGGCAGGGCTCAAAAATGGTTGCTATAGAAACAAACAATGCTTGTAACATTATATTACATTAAAAATGTGAGTTGTTTTTTTTAAATGCTACAAGTATTCTCTCATACTACAGAACTGATTTATTTAACAACAAAAAAACATGTAGGGTATTAAAATAAGAATCTTTAATCCAGTTATGCAAACAATATCACAAACAGATTATGTAAAACACTACAGATCATTTGGATACTGTGAAGACATGAAAACATAAAACACAAAAAAGTATATAAACAAATAGACAGCACTCTAAACAAAGTAAAAACTGGTGCAAACAGAACAAAGTGGGCCCAAACAACCCCACACACACAAAATAGCCAACTCAGAATAAGCTTAGAATAAAGTCCTGATCAAACATCTGCAATATAAGCAATAGTATATGTCAAACTCAAACCATCCTTTTTCTATATGATTATCACGCTGCTCTCTCTTCCAAAGTAAAAGTGGCTCACTATATTGCTTGAATATTGCAGATGTTTGATCAGGACTTTATCCTAAGGTTATTCTGAGTTGGCTATTTTGTGTCTTGTAGGGGGGTTAAGGGAAGTACCTTGTGGTTCTGTTGGACCCAAGGGAACGGGCCTGAGGAAAGGCTCGTTACCCCGAAACGTTGCCCCTCTTACCTCCCCCATTGTCTTTATATGTTTTTTTGTTATCAGTTTCCCCCTTTTTTTCCCCACTCCCCTTCCCTGTGTCTTTTTCCCCCTACTCTTGTGCTTTTTAAGAACCATATATTCTGTGATTGTAGTCGTTAAGCATTCCCATTTGTGATACCTATTGTTCTATTATTATCGCTATTAAATTTTGGCTTATTCCGAGACTCTTTTCGTTTTCTCTATCAATCAGTGTGTGTTGGAGCTTTTTTGGGTTTTCTATAAAACACAAAAAGGGCACAGGAGGGAATACAAAGGAAAAAGCTAAATTAGTGATAATGCAAAATAATTTAATAATGACACGAATACATATGACACATAAAAATAGAGAAAGCGGAAGGACCACAAGATCAATAATTCCTCATCTCAAAAGCACCCATCAACACGGGAGGAAATACCCCATACAGACACACCAAAAAAGACCTCCCCACTGTCCGTCACTCCAAAAGAATGAGGAAGGCAGACATGGACAAGACGAAAGCTGCTCAGTAGCACAGATGATATGGCTAAACAATAACACACGGCCTAAGCCGCATAGGATGGGAAAAGCAAGCTTATCTTAGGAGGTATATAATGGAGTCCTCGTGGAGTTGGGAACAGCAACTTCCTGGTATCGTCGTCACGATCCTGCGTTGCTGTGTGATGACTTCAACGCGTTTCGCGCCCAAATGGCGCTTCTTCAGGGGGTGTGGTCAAACAAAGCCCTGTGGTGTATTTTAATTGTATTGGGAGTTCTTTTACTCTCCAATCAGGGCTACATTAGGTGGTATTAACAAACGAACTATCCTATCCAATTGGATTGGATAGCTCATTTGTTAATACCACCTAAATATAAAAATCAAGCAATACATGAATTTTGGAACGTTACCAACGGCAGTCAGCGTCATCTAGAGTCCTCCGTTAGACAATCCAGCACAGCATGTCCCGTTAGTAGATGGAACCTGCAGACACGGGATATCCCCCAGCCTCTCCTCCGCTTGGTTTTGTAACCGGATCCCACTTCACCACAAATGGCAAATAAAGGGACACTCCCGCTTCACTCCTCGATATATCGGGAACTCGTACCGGTTTCAAACCTCACATAGATGCCAGTGCAACCAGCTGATGGGAGCAAGTCCTGTTAGTGGAGTATGTGCAGTCACTCGATATAGAGGTGACTGTCAGATGTTAGCATGGGCTGCACAGACGCTGACAGGGATAAATATAGGTGCTCAATAGTAGTCCTACGTGTCAATATAGCAAATAAACATATCCTACACGTTTCGTCAATACTTCTTCAGGGATAATGTAACATGGTAAATAATTTGGTTATTTACCAAATGTTGTCCAAGTACTGGATCATTTAGTAAAATCCTCCAATTTTGAGAGATAAATGAGATACATGAGAGATTTCTCTCATATGCCTTTTTATCCTGTTTTCTTGTGAGTGCATGTCCAAGAGAGTGTTTCCTTTTTTTTTTTTTGTTATATTAAACTATTTGTAAACAGTATCACGCTATGGAGCTTGTGCTTCTTTAAATATATATATATATATACATATACATATACATGTAGAGGTATCAGTACCGTGTTAGCCGAGCTTCAATAATCAAAAAATAAATGGATGATACCGTTCTGTGGCTAACGAAATGCTTTTATTTGTGCGAGCTTTCGAGATACACTGATCTCTTCTTCCGGCGATGTTACAATGAATGAAGCAAGCAAAGGGTATACTTAAAAACAGTGTCTCTTGGAATGTTATCTGTGCTTGTCCTTCCCCCGGTGTGGATGAGATTTATGGCTAGATGTGTTAAATGGTTCCTGAAAGTAAGTGATGTAAGAGTGTGTGTGTGTGTGTGAATATAAATGAATGGAGAGCCCACAGTGTATACAGTGCTTTACAAAAGGGGTGTGTGGAGTGGGAGTTAATATAAATGGTGTGGGTAGGTGTGGAAATGTGAGAGATAGTATCCACACACTACTATGTGGTCCCTATTGGTGTATAGGGATGGAAAAACAAGGAGTATTGGTATGTGTAAGAGACAGCTGTGTGTGCATACATATAGCACAGTATGTACAGACCTGGTCTTTAGCGCTCATGGGAAGAGAGTTCACTTGTGTCAGTAATGACTCATAAAATTTCGATCTCTGTTTAGGCCACCGTTAAGTATATACACACACACACATCCCTCTTCACCCAGCTTGAAAAAGTTTGTTACATCAAGGTGTCTTAGTGGTGGGGCTTGGTGTCTCATACCTGCTCTCAGGGTGCTGGCATCCGGGCTGGCTAGTGTAGTAAGCGTTGAGGTAGAATGAAGGCGCAGGAACTTTATTTCGACAAACAGGTTTTCTTTATTCTACAGCACGTATACACTCTTCTTCCCTGGGTGCACAGGCAGCTTCCTAGGGAGGCACATGGCTTGTCACCTTACACACGTGTTTGGTGGATAATATATATATTTATATATACACAAAAACCACACAAGAAGTAGCGCTAGATAGTTAGAATTAAATATAAGTGACTAAATTTGCAAAAATATATAGTGATATATGACTAGAATCAATATACAAATATACACTATTAATGTAAATTCGTGTGCAAAATTAATGGGTTGAACCTAATAAACAGTAATATGAACAACCATAAAATTAAATACAAGTGAATAAATTGTCACATGAAATTCAAAAAGGAAAAGTCCAACCAGTTCCACGAGATGGTTCAGAGAGACAGATTCAGTTCCAATCAAACAAGTCCTTTGGAGCACTTTGCAGGTTCTAAAAGTGGTGTAGCCACTCACTCAAATACCTAAGAACAAAGAAAGAAAGAAAAAGTGCAGGCTCCATAGCATAGAACTGTGTATAAAAAGGGGGGAAATGTATTAATGAAAAGCAGTCCCAAAGAATTGCACTTACAGGATATTAAAAGAACAAATACATTGGAGAGAAATCTCTATTATGGGAGTCATCAACAGGGGTGGAGGGGTCCAGGATAGGATGGGTACAGCTGAGTGCTGGATAATGGCCACCTACAGCTCCTGCCACAAGTGGATGTAGCCCCACATCGTCTCACCGATACCTCAGTTTAGTCTCACACATCAGTGTTGGCATATCGACTGTATGAGAAATCAGCCGGTTGAGACTGCTGGAAACACTGGACCTCCTCGCACACTTCCGCACGTGAGGACGTCACCACGTCCCTACGTGTTTCGTCACGGCACGTGACTTCATCAGGGGACCCTCTCTGGAAGAAGCCTATGCGAAACGCGCATCAGAGGGAAGCGTCATCACGTCACGTGATCAGCAACAGGCTGCAGAGTCAGACGGAGATCTCTGCACAAATGGGTGCCCGATGGAGCTGTGTGGAAATTACTAACGTAGCTCGAATGGATCGCTCCCCCGCAGGGATAGGACATATAAGTGTTTAGGGTCCTCTTCCCCTCTGTCTATCTCTACTTCCACCTCCCCTTCCCCCCTCTGTGTATTGTGGTCTGTTTTCGAGGGATAGGGCGTGCGGGAGAGAGTGATCCTCCATTCCCTCCTCGTCATCCTTCTATCTCCTGCTCTTCTTGCTGTCTCTCTCTGACTCCGACTCTATGCTGTCTCTCTCTGTCTCCTCCTCTCCCTCCTCCATCAAGCCCTATATCTAGTCTCATACATCTTGCAATGAAATGTCATATTAGAGTATTCCCCCACTCTAGATTGCATAACTTTCATATATAACTTGAGTCTTTGCTTCTCATCTGGACTGAATGTGGTTACATGTCTGTGTATCATGAGACTTAGGTACCATTTGTATCGTGAGTTCATATTTTAACTGATTTATTCTTTATTTTTTATATTGTTATATTGTGTTTAGTTTTTATGTTTTTTTATAATCTGTATAAATTATAAAGATTCTATCTTTTCCGATGCGTGGTTAGGACTGGGTAAAGGTTATGTTTATTGAATAAATGATTGTTAGGCAGATCCATCTGAGTACTAATGCAATCTGTGTAGCTCCTAATTATCCCAATCACATCCACTCCTTATTTGAGAGCTATATAAAGGGATAGGTAGGGACACACCATTATACCCGAAGAAGCAAGGGTTAACGTTTTGGACATCCTATTGTAATTACGAGAGCAAGGCATCATGTGACACAGCGAGGAACAGCAGAGAGAAATAACTTGGTGCGCATGTGTGGGAGTCGCTGGAATCCCTGATGTCACTGTGGAGACGAGATGAGGAGATCCCACAGAACGCACAACCAACCTCAAAGACAACTGAGACACGGCGAGAAACTGTTCACTTACCTGTTTGCCGGGATGTGTCCCAACATGCCTAAAACTTCTTACAAATTGTGAGAGGCCCTTTAATATTTGCAGAGTAAAAACTCATTGCAATATTTCACTATATTCTGTCTCTTATCTGGATTTTCAGACCATTTCATCATCACAAAAATAAACTACTGTGACTAATGAGTTATTCCTCAATTTAATCATATTGCCTGTATCCATGTTCAGTACACTTTGTATATGTTATACACAATTTTAGTATTTGCACTATTAATTTCCGAGAGAGGGTATTTTCCTATATTCTGGTTGCACTCAGGTCTTTCTTTGGTCATTATTTTTCCCATCTGAGGATCCAGTGTGGGACCTCCGACCAGGAGCTACACTATAATAATATACGGCACAGATTGTTTTGTTCAATTGCATTTAATGTGGTTTTGTATGTGTGTGCTTTGAACTTTTTTCATATAATATATATATATATATATATATATATATATATATATTGTGACAAACGCCCCCGCCCCTCTTTTGTAGCACTGACGTCTGTCTGGGTTCTTCCCGACACAGTCTTCTAGGGTTAATTATACAACAAACAGGATCATGCAAAGTATTACGTTGCTTAACTCAGGCTTCTGCCTGCTTTATTTTCATCCACATAAGGGACTGCAGCTTTAACATGTGTAGGCAGGAGGCACTCAGACATTAACCTTCAGCGGTTTACTCATATCAGTGTTATAGCATTTCATACAGTGTCACTTTTAAGAACCAAACCAAATCAAATAAACAAAATCCTATCCCATTCAGGGATCTAACAACACAGCAGAATCAGCCTCTCTAACTGCTGCTGGGCCAACTAACCTGGTCCCCCAGTTTAAAACAATTCCCTCTCATTTAGGGTCACTAGATAAAGCATACAGTCTTTTAGATACGGCAATAAACATGTGTTTGTCTTATCTGTTCGTGGTGGGAACTCGGTCCCAAGTGTCCAGGCAAATCCTCTGGTACTGTGATACTTGAAGGGGCCGTCCACCCCGAACTGGATGCAGGGGAGCAGCGAAACCCCCAGTCTCCAGGCTCTAAGAAGAGAGAGTGAAATGCAAACCTCTCTGCTCTAAATACCTGTGCTAGTGATTAGGAGAGCAGGTGAGGGAGAACTAGACACATTGTAATCTGTGGTCTGGATTTTCCATCCACCAGCCATAGTTAATGTGAAGCTGTGGAATGGATCATTTTGCACAATTCCTGCACTTTCTCACCTAAAACGGGGCATAACATCTTTGGACTATGTCACAATATATATATATATATATATATATATATATTGTTTAAAACCAGAGACAGAACATGAAACACAGACAGAGCTCAGTGCACATCCAGTGAAACTTATACACGATACAGTGCCTAAATATATATGTATAGATATCTATTAAATAAAATGGTCTTTTAGTTTAACATTTTGGCCAAAGTGTTGTAAGCCCTTGAGCCACTACACGGCAGACCACAGTAGCACTCCTCTGTGACACTTATATGCTTATATATATGTTGTGGTTATTTTGGGGGTTCAATATGAGCTTGTAGGTGTCCTGTATGTTTTATATATATATTGTGACAGAAACCAGGGAGTTGTAATAAATTCGATATATAGGGCTCCCAGAATACTGGACAGCTTGTATCCGGTTTAGGCTGGAAAGTGCAGACACAGAATGGATGTGAGAAAATGTGAAACTACAATCAATAAAAGTGAGGTGATATAGTGATGTACAAAAGGAGGTGACCTTTAAACAACGTAGAGTATATGGAACGTCTGCAGCTGTGGCACCAGGGATGGCTCAAATACCCCCTAATAGCAAACAAAAATACAAAAATACAAAAAACACAGCGCACAACGCTCATAGTGCATTAAAAATTATATTAGTAACCACAAAATAAAGGTGAGTATTAAGCGTACATTTAGATAGAAAAAACAATCATTTCAGGGTTAATGTTACCCAAGCACCAACGGACGCCAATAGAGATGTCGTGGCTCTCTCCTTCTCAATCCCTCAGCCTCGGGGTAGGGCCTGGGTGGTCTTCCGATCGGTAAGGTGTTACTACAGCCCTCAGCCTCGAGGTAGTACTTAGAGGGTCTCCAGTTCAGCTGAACAGCAGTACAGCCAATTCGCCGTGCCAAGCAATAATGTCTCACACTGTAACAGTCTCTGTAGCAGCGGAGCACACGCTGTGGGGCGTCTGGATTCGGCGCTTCCTGGTTCGTGACGTCACACGATCGCGACTGAGCGTCGCAAGTCAGCAAAAGCACCGGGCTGGTTCTCACGGGGTGGTTGGTAGTGAGGGTTCACAAGTAGTCTTCAGTCCAACGCGTTTCGAGACCACAGGGGTCTCTTCATCAGAATGGATGTGCTCCATGCCACAGTTTCGCAGGTGCTGAAATTGAGGGATCCAGACCGAATGATTTACCCTTTTAGGGGAAAAGGCTTTTCCCTTTCTGCTTGCAAGCAGCAGTCCTGCCTCGAGGCTCTTGGAGAGAGTGAGGAAGCAGGAAAACAGCTTTAAATATCTGCTTTCTAATTAGCAGGACAGGTGACAGAAATCAGACAGCAGACAATCTGTGGTCTGAATCCCTCATCCCTCAGTTCCAGCACCTGCGAAACTGTGGGATTGAGTACACATCTTCTATGTCTAATATATATATTAGTAGAAAAGTCACACACTGTCATTTCAAGCTATATACTTTAAGTAATGTCAGGTTTACATTTTTAGAGTTGGATTTGCTACATTGGTGCTGCTTACTAAGGCTAAGGACCCGCTGTGGTCAGCGGTGCGCGCCCCTTACCTCCAGTCTGGAGGTCCCCGCTGGCTCATTCCGACTTGGCTGACTGCGTGTGTGATGCGTCAGCCGGGCGGAGCTGCAAGCTTCTGGTGATCAGAAGCGCTGACGCGTCACGTGGTGCACGAGTCAGCCAATAAGGAGGGAAGGAGGGGAGCTACGGGAGGGAGGCAGCTTGGGAGGGAAATGTGCCTGTGTGTGCAAATTAGATGGCCCACTTTATCCCTCTCCTACCGGACCCACAACCCCCCCTCCTGCGGACCCACAACCTCTGCTCCTTCACCCACAACCTCCTCCACCCCTCCCCTGGCTCAATGGCCGCGCCCACCCTCCCCGACCCGTTTTGTCCATGCCCCCCCGTGCCGAAAAAAAAAGTCAGCTGCAGATCGCGGTGCAGTGACTTGCACGCGCCGCCGGCAAGCAAGGCGGCCATCGGACGCGTGCAGCGGGTCCTCAGCCTTAATATGGTGTGTAGCTTCTTCCCTGTGCTGGAGAAAAGATCATCTCCATTGAATGAGATTACATTCTTGTCCAGCACAGGAAGCACAGGTTCTCAGCATATTAAACAGGAACCATATTGTTACCGTCTGAGTATTAATGTACTGCTTTCAGGTATTGAAGCTTTCTGTTCCAGGGGCACGAGTCTAAAATACTAAGTTTTAGTTTAAAGCTCACAGAGCCGGATCATTCGAGTGTCATGGGGTGTTTCACATTTTAATCTCCTACAAAAACTGCCATCGTGACTTGGAAAAATAGTTTTGTGAATTCTACCTAAATCAATTTTAGCTCCCTCAGAGCTGGTCTTTACACTTCATTCTCTGAGCACAATCCACTTGTCCAGTAAGGTTCCTATGATTAGAGTAACTAACCTGATTGAAATAATATAGATTTGCGAGACTGGGCAAGACATATGTGGGCATCCGTACAAATTACTGAGATAGCTGAGTGACTAGACCTTTTCAAGGACATGCTATTCAAAGCTGCCAAGTAGATTACATCTGCTTCAGTGATTAGGAGGAGAATACAGTCGCTGCTGCAGTGTCACACACCTTTATTTTGGAAAGAAAATGTTTCAGCAGAACTCCAAGTAAAATCAAAATACAATGTTGCATGCATTATTGTCCCTTTTTCTGGTCAGAGTGGCCAGCAACAATGACTCTCCTCTCAGACTACCGTCTGTAACCTGTTTTTCTTCCTCCATTTCACCTCAGGACTTTGCTGACTATTTCAAGAAAAGGATGGAATCCATACAGTATGTCAAGACATCCCCTCTGTATCCTCCTCCCATCCTACTCCTCTTCCTAAGGCCTGGGACATAGTCATTAAAACAGTGCGGAGGCACGCTGAGGCTCAGGGAAAGCGGTGCTTTCCCTGGCCTTACACAGCGCGCCGTCCGTGGGCGTGTCGGGGGCGGGTCTGGGGGCGGGCCAGTGACGTCACGGATCTGGTTCGCCCTCATTGGGCGAACCGCTCACGTGACCGGCCCTGCGCTCCGGCAAGCAGGAAAATCTGAAAACTTGGTGAGACACACGCTTCCGCAAGCGTGCGGAAGCGTGCATGAGCCCCTGCTAAATCCGCATTCATTGCGGCTGCAGGGGCTCAGTGCCGAGTGTGAGCGCGGCTCAGCACGGCACAGCCTTGCTCACACCACTATGTCCCAGGCCTAGGCTTCGTCCATGGTTCTTGCTGGTGCGCTGAGGCTGAGGGAAAGCGGGTGCTTTCCCTGGCCTTAGACAGCGCGCCGTCCGTGGGCATGTCGGGGGCATGTCGACGGGCGGGCCAGTGACGTCACGGAGCTGGTTCGCCCTCATTGGGCGAACCGCTCACGTGACCGGCCCTGCGCTCCGGCAAGCAGGAAAATCTGAAAACTTGGTGAGACACACGCTTCCGCAAGCGTGCGGAAGCGTGCATGAGCCCCTGCTAAAGCCGCGTTCATTGCGGCTGCAGGGGCTCAGTGCCGAGTGTGAGCGCGGCTCAGCACGGCTCAGCCTTGCTCACACCACTATGTCCCAGGCCTAAGGCTTCGTGCATGGTTCTTGCTGGTGCGCTGAGGCTGAAGGAAAGCGGGTGCTTTCCCTGGCCTTAGACAGCGCGCCGTCCGTGGGCGTGTCTGGGGCATGTCGGCGGGCGGGCCAGTGACGCCACGTCAGGGGTGGCCCACTTCAGTCCTCAAGGGCCACCAACAGGTCAGATTTTAAGGATATCCCTGCTTCAGCAGAGGTGGCTCAATTAGTGCCTCAGTCAAAATGAATACCTGGCCTATTGGTGGCTCTCGAGAGCTGGAGATGGCCACCCCTGCGTTATGTTGTCCCTACCATAGAGAGCGTAAAAATTAAAAGGAAAAAAGGGGGAGACAATAACACAGGGTTTATCTGAGGAATGAGGCTCTGTATACCATCCTAGCCCCTGCCACTAGTTTTAAATATCTGTGCATATGGTTTGACTCCCATGGGTTTGACTCCCATTTAACATTTGGGTTGCATATTGATACTCTGACATTCAAAACCTATACAAGAGTATAGGGACATAGTATACTATATGGTACAGCAACCCAAACTCACCTTGGCAAACTAGACACCATCTACAACTCAATATGCCGCGTTATCCTCCAATATAACTACAACACACATCACTGCAAAATGCTCAAATAACTTGATTGGCCATCACTTGAGTCTAAGTGCAAAGTTAATTTTTCCTCTCTTGCCTTCAAATACTTTCTGGGCAAGCTACCCATCTGAACAAACTCCTCACCCTTACCACACACAGCTCTTTTTACACCTGAGATCTGACTCCAAAAGATTGTTCACAGTCCCAAGGTTCAACAAAGAATCCGTCCGCTTCTCCTTCTCTTAGGCTGCGTCCACGCTGTCGCTGAGCACGCTTGGCACGTTTACATTAGTGTATGTAAATATGAACGGCCACGCTCACACGGCACGCGCACGCTCGTGACTGTACGTGCACCTCACAAGTGGAACAACCTACTGTATTATAGACACTCAAAACCACCACCAGTCTAAGTTCTTTCAAAACTAAAGCTGTCTCACATTTTAATCTGGTCTGTAACTGTTGCATGCGCCTATAACATATATTATCTTTAACTGTTCATGAAATGTCTTTAAATATAATGTATAATCCGGTTCATTTAATGTAACTCTGTATTGTTATCATAACTCTGTGCCCAGGACAAACTTGAAAACGAGAGGTAAGGCTGCGGCCCCGCTGGCGCTGACCGCGTTCATGCTTGAGAGCGGTGACGTCACCAACTCTCTAAGCATGAGTGCCGAATGACCAGCCTATTTTGCAAACGCGCGCGGGGCGGCGTTGCAGGCAAGTTGAGCGCGCTTGAAAGTAATTTTTTTTGTTTACTCAAGCACCAAGTTTGAGTGAGCGTGCGTGTCCGTGCACGAGCGAGCGAGTGGGAACTTACACGTATAGATTTATGTAAGTAAAAGCGGCAAGCACTGCGCACTCAGCGCCAGCGGGGACGCAGACTTACTCACAATGTATTACTTCCTGGTAAAACATTTATTATGCTGTATGCTATATGGAGGAGGGTTTTTATCACTTTTTTACCCACAATAACTTATTTAAGGTGTTATTATAATGAAATAAAAGTATAGTGCATATTATGTTATATAATATAGGAGGGCCCCACTCATTCGGTGGGTTCGGCTCCAAGCCCTCGCCAAAAGCGGAAATCACTGAAAAGCGGAACATAGCATTTGTGCGCTTGGCACAAAAAAAGCTATGTCCACCTGCAATTTCCGTCTCTCCTCCCTCCTACGCGGTCCCAGAATGCTCCCTTCTGCGAATGCGCGGACTTTGTGGCGCCTTTCTGCACATGCGCGGACTCGGCAGCCCCTTTGTGCCCATACTTGGAAACATGACTGCAGCGTAGCGGTGGATCGCCGAGAAGCGGAACGCCGAAAAGCGGAACGCCGAGAAACGGGGCCCTACTCTACAGCAGGTTTTGAACAGCTAATAATTTTATGTACCATTTCCCCTAAATAGACTGATCAGGAATAAGCTCAGTCAGCATTTGCATCCATTAGCGGTTCAAGCACCAGATTTATTCTCCTGGAATAATTTCACTGAAGACATCAACATCAGTATACAAACTCCAACTCATAAGGTGAGCTGACCACGGCTGCCCTAATGTCTCACACTGAACAGCTACTGAAATGGTGCTCAGGTCTTTATCCTGCACTCCAGTCTACTTTGCTGGACCTACAAAAATGTTGCTGGAGAAGTTTCCTTATTTTCTTCTCCACAGCTCAGAACTGGGTGGGGGAAAAAATCAGCCATGTGCCCTATTTGCTGTACCAGCTAAGGGCCCTTGAGGGATCAAACTGTGGCCCCATAAACTTGTGAATCCTGACTTATTGCTTTTGATTTGTATATTCATGGGACAAGTTGTTATCCTCTTGATGTTTTACAGTCCCCTTTATTATTTAAATATGGCATTACGCCATAATAACTCTTGTATTGGGCCTCATGCTGTCCTTTGGTAAATCTAGCACACATCCGAGTTCATATTCAATGGTGTCTATGGATCAGGGAAAACGTGATGCAAACCCGGGGCATTAACATCCTGCATCTATGTATTAAAGTACTTTCTTCTAATTGTGCCCCGTCTTCCCTAGCTTGCGACCAGGGGAGTGCCAGTAGAAAGAGATGGGGAGGAATTACATGGTGCACCATTCTTTTTCACTTTTATTTGCCCCAACAAATCCGACACATACGAAGTGTCACTGTCTAACATTTTGCACCAGATGAGACCGTTCTTACATTTCACACAACTCTACTCCAAAAAACACGGCAGTGCATGAAAACACACTTTATTTCTACGTTGATATGTAAACCCCAACATATTGTTGGCCCCTGTGCACCTGTGTCTCTCTTAAGCCTTCCAGAAACGAGGCAGCTTTACGTTTGGGTGTACGTCAGTGACGGGCCATACGTGCTGTCCTGGACTGCAGATTCTTCATAATTCTCTGAGCATCATTGTTTTAGGTTGACTGATGGTGGACCTCTGTGAGACCCGAATAGTTCTGCTAGACTAGAGTGTATCACCTCTAGAGTGTATCACCTGTATATAAGACCTCTTCTTATATACATTTTTATTTAAGGACACTCACCAGCGTGCACTATATTACAAGCCTTAGGCAGAGCAAAGTTTAGTATTACAGAAACATTTGGAATGTGCACGTGAATATTAAGAGGTGACATTTAACCCCTTGTTGCCAAAAGTACCAGCAATCCATTTCAGGAGAATGAAAAGTTGGCATCTCTTGCAGGAAATTACTTAAATCCTTCACAATGCCTTACTTGCTCCCCTTTCCCCCCCCCCTCTCTCCCCCCAACCTCACCAGTTATCCCTTTTGCTACAACACTTTTACACTGCAGTGGTTTGGTGACCCGTTTGGCAGCGAAAGGGTTAAGAGAAAAATGACACTGCGGATATGATTTTGTTGCTAGGTTGCAATGTTTCTAGGTGCCCCAAGGTCAGTTGGCAATCTTAAGTCTATGTGCAAAATAAACTCCCTCTTCTGTTGGCTTGGCTGGGAACAGGGGGGGAGCCAAGAGAGGCACCACCTTCCTGAGCACATCTAACTGTAGATGTGCCTGTGATCAAGCAATGTGACACAGTGACAGAACTTGTGCAGTGCCACAAAGCAAATACCAGCCAGAGAGACCAGCCTGCAAAGACCAGCCAGAAAAAGCAGCCAGATTTTCATAGCGCGCGCGTGTCCTGGGCAGAGAGCGCGCGCCCTGCCAGCTCTGACATCACACCCTCAGCATGGCGGTCAAGGTGACTCTAACTAGCTCCTGTTGTACCTTTTCAGTGCTTTGTAACCGCTTAGCCTAACCAGGCAGCTCATAATTAGGGAGCTCCGCAGCGTGACAGTGCAATGCATGCTATATCTTGTGTTGGCTCATGTAGGGGTGGAGTTGTTGGTTGCATTGCAGAATATTGCAGCACTGTCTGCCTCACACTGTGCATTGCCCGGGCCCTGTTGCTGCTGCTGCTGCTGTTGCTTTTTGCTATCATGATCGCCTGGCTTTTCTAGCCTCCCCATGCTTCCCCATAACAAGCCTTTGCATTTGCAGCTCTACATTGCACGCCGCACATTTTGCAAATTCCATAACAAAAAGCCACGTTGCATTACCCATATTTGCAGATGTATGCGTGTTAACCCATTGAGATACTAAGAGAAGCGACAGCATAGATCTGGTTTTCTCTGTGACAGCAGTCTGTGGCTAATGCACATCGAAGTGACGAAACATAATGTAAAGCAAAACTGGCCATGTATCTGTGTGCTATGTTGCTGTCTGCTTATAGCAAAATTAAAATCGAAGGCTATTTGAAATGCTCCTTTGATATCCAGTGAGTGGCATGTTTTGCCCCCTTCTTTTTTTGGGAGCAGCTGCTAATATTTTCTTCTGGGTGATTTAGCAGCAAAACTGGTTATGCAAATGAGCTGGGGTGTATCTTGAAATACTGTGTTAAGATCTGTCAATATTGCAGTGTCCTACTTCAAGATTTGCTTATTTAAATTAACCAGGTGATATTTACAAGGGCTGCAAGTAAGAGCTGCCAATTGCATTGAATAGTCCCCGTCCCCCCCAAGGGACTGCATTTGAAGTGATCACAATGGATCAAATAGGTAGTGTCATGAAAAGTTTTGTTACTTATCAAGTCAAGCAGAAGCTTATATACTTTCTTTTTATTTTTTATCCCAGTTCACAAAGAGAGCGGATCCCATTGAGTTAAAGAATATATTTCTGCAGGTAAGGTGATTTTAAACTTTTATTCCTTATGGGTTGAAAGCAGTCAGAAAATAAGTGTATGTACTTTGCCTTATTAACATAAAAAGTCTACTTTTGTGAAACATTGGGGCAGAGCTCTTCGGACTGTACGTTAGAAAGATGTAAGCAATATTTATACAGTAAATATTGGAAGAGGGCTTTAAAAAAAAAAGGAAAAAACAACCCCCCCCTATGTATTAAAAAGACAGAAGAATTGTCAGTATGTAAATAAGTAACACTATCATATGGGAAGAGCACTTTAAAGCTGCAGTTGAAGCTGTCGTTTTAAACATTATTATTATTATTTTCATTCAATATGTGCATCAATACAGTCTACACACTGACAAGTGATTAGCTAAGTTGCTGATCGATCCGTTCTCCTGTAATCGATCGCTGAAGATTCAGCCCGGGGTTCACTAAAAGCATCCTGGGTCCCCTTCTGCTGCACTGACAGGCAAAGTTCTTTGAGGAAGATCATGTGACCAGACAGGCACTAGATTCAATTGGTTCACTGCTAGAGAGGGCAGAGCTCAAAAAGGTCACGCTGTTTCAGAAGGGGAAGGGGATGTGACTTTTTAAATGGTTGCTATAGGAACAAAAATGCTTGTTACGTTAGAAAACATTAAAAATGTCTTTAAAATTGTTTATTTATTTATTTTTAAACGCTACCAGTATTTTCTCATAGTACAGAACTGATTCATTAAAAAAAAACCCACACATGTAGGATATTGCTTAAACTGCAGCTTTAATGAGTTGCACTTTTGTTGACACTTCTTAATGTGACCTTTAATTTGCTTCATGTGGCAAATTGGGATAGATATGGTATCATAGAAATATATAATTTGACGGCAGATAAGAACCACTTGACCCCCTTAGTCTGCCCATTTTCTACCTGCTGTAAAATGTCAGACTCTATGACCCGTGGCTTTCTATCACAGTTAGAATGGCCTTATGTCTCTCCCAAGCATATTTACTACATTCTCTTGTACCACATTTGTTAAGTGGATACTCCATGAAGCCACTACCCTTTGTGTGAAGAAGTACTTCCTCATATTTCCCTTAAGTCTACCACCCTCTAGCTCAGGGGTGCGCAAACTGGGGGGGGGCAGTTACAGAGGCCGGGGATCGCACGAGGCCTCTGTAACTTTACTTACCTTAACTTTCCAGCAACGCGTCACCATAGCAACCCAGTGTCAAATGACGCCGTGGGCTCACGTGGACATCACATGACCCCGCCGGAGCCGTGTGGGGGGAGCGCGAGCAGGGAGTGAGAGCAGGCAGGGGGGCGCAGGGAGAAGAGTTTACGCACCCCTGCTCTAGCTTCAGTGTGACCTCTTGTTCTAGCACTTCTTTCTCTGAAATATGCTTCCCTCTTGTGCTTTGGTGAAATACTTTGAGTGTAAAAGTTTCATACTCCCCCCCCCCTCCATTCTATCCTCTAAGCCATGGATGCCCAACTCCAGTCTTGAAGGGCCACCAACAAGTCAGGTTTTAAGAATATCCCTGCTTCAGCACAGGCGGCTCAATCAGTGGCTCAGTCTACTGATCTGTTGGTAGCTCTTGAGGACTGGAGTTGGCCACCCCTGCTCGAAGCTGTACATATTACAGTCTTTTAGACTTTCCTGATAAGTCTTATGCATCATGTGATAAGAGGACAAAACAAAGTACTGTATTATGTATGAAGAAAATCATGTTGGCCTGTAATAGTGCCACGTTCTATAAATATTGCCTCCTGTAGCATGTTTGTTAAATCAAATGTTTGCAATTTGCAAGGCGTGGGGTGTCTTTATATGCTCACATTGTTTCCTTTCATGGAGCTTATTTCAAAGACAGAGTATTCAACTTCATATGGATGCTGATTTTAAGTGTATATATGTTTTAAAATAAATATTTGGTACACGACAAATTCAGACTTAATGCATCGTGGAAAAGGTCATGCATTTGATCACATTTTGTGATATTTCACAATAAAAGGACATATCTGTGCTAACCCTTTTGCTATATGTCCAATGAAAAGAGGCGCGGGGGACGGCACCGTAGGAGAGAAAACCGAAAAGGCACCATAGAGTAGTAACGTTCAGACTAGATGCTCAAAATGTCCAGTAATCCTCCAAATATTGTACTCACATTTTGACAAAAAATTCAATCATATCTCAATCAGTGGCAAATGGTAGATAAACGCCCAGTTGGGTGTGGAAGATCACAGGAGAGAGAAGAAAGAAAGGCACAATAGCGTAGACTTTATGTAAAATGTAAGATACTTTATGGTATAAAAGCCTTTAGAATGCGCCCTTACAGGAAAATCATTCTTTTCAGCATTAAAACATGTAATAGAAACCAGGTACTCCCAGGGTTATGGTGAGAGGACAATCAACGCGTTTCGCTGCGTCTCCAGCTTTGTGGATGCTAGAAATGCAGCGAAATGCGTTGACTCACCGACTTGGGGGAAAGACTGTGATCGTTTCGTCATCCGTTTCCGGGCAGCCGCAACCGGAAGCGACACCACCTAAAGTTGCGTCACAGCAGGCACCAGTACACAGGAGTGGTGAGATTGTTGCTCACCACAACCCTGGGAGATCCTGGTTTCTATACATGTTTTAATGCTTAAAATAATTATTTTCCTGTAAGGACGCATTTTAATGGCTTTTATATTATAAACTATCTTACTTTTTACATACAGTCTACTCTATTGTGCCTTTCTTTATTCTCTCTCCTGAGATCACCCACACCCAACTGGGCGTTTATCTACCATTTGCCACTGATGGAGATATGCTTACATTTTTTGGTCAAAATGTGAGTACAATATTTGGAGAATTACTAGCCATTTTGACCATGTAATCTGAACATTACGCCTTTTCTGTTTTCTCTACTACGGTGCCGTCTCTCTCTCATCTTTTCTTTGGAGATATCGCATACAAGAAGAGGCATTTGAAATGCTTTCTTATTTAAGGGTTGAGTGGAGGATCTTTGTTTAGCCTTTTTTTGGCATTATATATCTGCACGTTGGATTACATTGGAATCACTGGCGCTACAGGACATACTTGAAAACGAGAAGTAACTCTCAATGTATTACTTCCTGGTAAAACATTTGATAAATAAATACAGTATATACCACATTGAAATCATTGTCACTATTATACTGTATGCGAGTCACATTTTTTTGACACTGCTATGTGACTGTGGATTGTTTATTGTGCACATTACTGTGGTTTATTGACTGACAACAGAATTTTCCCTTGCCATATTATTGCACTTCTGTGAGAGCGCCACCCTAGACTCTGTTTGGTGTAGTTAACTCTTTTGCTGCCATAGAGGTCTTCAACACTTTCACGCTGCAGTGCCTTGGTGACCCGTTTGGCAGCGAAATGGTTAAGAAAAATACCTCGTCCTTAGGTTACTACATTTCAAGGTAACAAGTTGGCAAACTTAAGACTATATGCAAATAAACTCCCTCTTCTGCTGGCATGGCTGGGAACAGAGGGGGAGCTAAGAGAGGCACCACCTTCCTGAGCACATCTAACTCTAGATGTGCCTGTGATCCAGCAATGTGACACAGTGACAGAACTTGTGCAGTGCCAGCCAGCAAGACACTTACTATCTGAGCACTTACTATTTTTTATATCAATTTTGCCCTTCAGTACCACTGGCAAGTATTTGTTTTGCATGTTTTAGGACCGGTACCCTTAAAGCGGCAATCCAAGCCGGCACATTTTTTATAGGCTTGAAGCAGTGGGTCTCAGGAGCTGAACCCCATTAATTTCAGCTTTGGGGGACCCCTGCTTCCGGAGATACTTGCCTCTGAAGTAGATGCCGGTAGCTGCTCTCCTCGGCTGCCAAGAATCACGTAGCGCCCGCTGTTCAAATATGGTGCGCCCTTGCAGGCCAATAGAAAGCCGTGGCATCTTCTGTGCGGCTTCCCGGCAGCATAACAAGGGCAGGGCAAGCGGGGAACTTGCCCCGGGCGCAACAAAATCAAAAGTAAGGTCAAAAATTGTAAATAGCACGGCACATGCTTACCTAATTCCCCATGTTGATGATATCATGTGCAGTGTCAGTGTATCAATGCATTTGGTGAATTGGTGACCGTATGCCATGATATTTTTCATGCCCCTGTGTAATTTCTTCGAGATTAAAGGGTTACTATGACGGCATTACTTTTAGGTCCTTGACGGGTCGTATGAATTGAGTTGTAAGTGTTTCTAAGTCGTCATTACGTCACGTCATGGCATTTAGCTTGTTATCACGCTGCCCAAGTATCCGCAGACATGATTACGTGTTTCAGCACAATCCAACAATTTTTTGTAATTTTTTTTTTTCCAAGTGCTACTGCTAGATGGAAGATTTTAACAAATTTTGTTGATATTACATTAAAACGACATTGCGATACCCGCTGGTCATCAAAATATATGGCTGTAAAATCTATGTGTGATCAGCTGTCAAAAATAAAATGTGTCTACGAAAAATTTCCGAACTCATCTTAGATCCTGAACCAATTTCTGTCGCGCAGGGTTTTGTAAAACATATAGATTATAAATGTATTTGTAATTTGTGCGCTTGGAATAAAATTCTCCAGCATGCACAATTTATTCATTCTTAATCAGCTCTTCAACAGAAAAGTTGGACCGTTTGTCAAGCTGTTGAATTAATAGCAGGCTTGAAAAATACGATTCAGGAAATGAGAAATTGCACGATTAAGGACATATTAGAGAAAGATGCTCCTGAACTGGATAGTAATGTAGACATTGTATAGGAATTATCAAGTAAAAGAAGAAGGAAAACTTAAAGGTTCGATACAGACGAATCAAATGATGGAAACGGTAATAGAACCCCAAATCAAGCTTCCGTAATGGAGATAAACAAGGTACCCTGATCACCCATTTAGATTGGAGATACAGTGCATTAAATGCCGAAGATTTTTCATTTTGAACTGGATCGGCTATTCAAGAGATAGAAGTGTCTGAATTAAAAAAAAACATGTTTTTGATTTAGCAATGAACTTTATCTCAATAATGATGAATCTTGTAGTGAAATTGAATGTTTTAAAAAGATATCTCCAGCAATTTAAAAAAACATCAACAACCTTACCTCTCTTACAACTACTATATGATTAGTCACTTATAGAGTCCTATCCTAATTTAGCAGTTGCTTTGAAGATATTTCTTACTTTACCAGTAACAGCGGCTAGTAACGAAAGAAGCTTTAGTAAGCTAAAGCTTATTAAAAATTACTTACTATCTAGTGTGGGATAGCAGAGGTTATTAGGTTTAGCAATTCTATGAAATTAACAAACACAATCCCAGCAAAATAAATAAGGTTAGGACCTGCAAATGTGGTTATGCCTTGACGGGGCTTGCAGGCTTATAACGCTTTGGCCAAAGGGTTCAACTCCTAGTTCCTAATAAATGATAATTTAATCCATCAATACTATCTACATTTATTTCAGGTTTGAACAATAATTATACTTTAGAAAATGGGAGGAGGGGCGTATAATTATTATTTTGCCCCAGGCGCAAGAATAGCTAGTTTCAGTGCTGCGGCTTCCTGTTGGCCCATGTGACGCGGGAACGTTAAACTTAAAACCCTGCTTGCTCAGCCGTAACTGCTACCGGCACCTACTTCGGTGGTAAGTATCTCCGGCAGCACGGGGTCCCCAGAGCTGAAATTAACGGAGTTCGGCACCGCAGATCCCTGCTTCAAAATTTGCCTGCTTGGATTGCTACTTCAATGAAACAGCAAGACATTACTAACTTTACAGTTAGTTCCTTGTTGGAAATGGATCCCTGCTTCAAAATTTGCCTGCTTGGATTGCTACTTCAATGAAACAGCAAGACATTACTAACTTTACAGTTAGTTCCTTGTTGGAAATGCACTGCAGGTTCATTAATTCTGAATGTATGCAGCATGGCCTAGTTTTTGAAAACAGAATATTGACATGCATTCCTTTTATTTCTTAGATTAGTTTCTACTCATCCACTCTTCCACTCTTTGCATTCACAAGCCGGTGTTCTTGTAGCTATGTTTGTTTCTAAGGCCGGGATCATACTGTGTGTGAGGGCGCTTGCGCGTGTGCGTCAAGCACAAATTGCATAATCCCTTAAAGGCTGCTCTTAGGGCGCGCGCGCGCACGACACAGCGCGATGGTGCGACCGAGTTTTGAGAAGACAAAAAAATTGTCTTTTCAAGCGGCGGCCGCGTCACGTGATCGGTTCAGTCAATCACGGCGAACCAGCCCCATCGCCGACAACACTACGAGCAGGGATCACTTGTGCTACAGCCACAAGGCACGGTAAGCGCTCGCACTCTCGCAAGCAAGCGGAGTCTATGAGTTCTGCCTAACACTGTGAAAACTTTTTATTAGTAGAATTCCATGTAACATTCTGCGTGCCAGAAACTGTCTTTACACATCTAGTAGTTAATGCTTCAAGTACCACTTCTTAAAGGAATTTACGCTGTATTCTCTCTAGTAATTCTTCAAACCATTCCTCATCCTTCCTGCCACATCAATCACACTTATGTTACTATAACATTTGTATTTACATTTACTCCAGCTGGGACATATCAACCAGTTTCAATGCTTTGATTGATTATCAACCGGCTTCACTTCTTTGATTGTAAGATATAGACCTATGGTAACTAAGTAGCTCTATGCCATAAGACACCTTGCGGCCCTGAAACAATCACAGGATTTATGGCCCATTAAAGGGAATGGGCCAGACGGTGTTGTATGGTATAGCACCGCGTAGCATAGGTGGCCCATAGTAAATCTACCCATGTGTAGTGATATGGAGTATGTTTATGCAGTCAGTGCTACATAGAGAAGAAAAAACTGAAAACAATGCATATTGTATATAGTAAATAGTTTGTCAAAGCGTGAATTTGGCACTGGCAAGGAGATGAAGTGGCAGAGTTATCCTGTCATTGCCTTTGAGATGGAAGAACCATGTTTAAATCCCAGTGACCGTTCCTTTAGATGCTGGGCAAGACACCAGAAAATAGATTGCAAACTTTAGCAAATGTTAACCTGCCAGAAGTCTAACCACATGTCTACTGTAAGTCTAAACGTTCTGTGCTGTAAGGTGGGATATCCATTCTATGTCATGCATATCCATTTAAACGACCGCACATTAAGAATTGCCAATGACTAACACGTTATTGAGTATATCACAAGACAACTGATTCCAACACTTAGGCCTACAGTAGTTTCAGTAAATAGTGCTAAACTGTAAGGCAGATTTAAAAAAGCCTGCCTTAGGGCTTAGTAAATGTCGACTTAATGTCTTGCTTGGGACACAGTGAACTTCAAACTTTGTCATGCAAGCGACAGGTTGGTTCAGAACTTTCCAAAATAAAGTTGTCCTTACTCAACCTACCTCAAAAGGGCCTTTCTTGCTAGCTGAGAATTAATACACAGTGAACCAGAGGGCCCCTTAAATATGCAGTGAAGACGCCTAATCTACGCAGAGTAAATTATTAACTCTATTCAAATGATTGGGATTAAAATGTTCCCCAGCACAGGGAAGATGTCTTCACAGCATAATGCATAATGGCTGAGAGGGTAGAGCAGAAGAGATAAGAAAATGAGTTTGTGTTGGATGCAGATCTGAGATGGACTGCTAATCAGTACAGCTCTGGGTTTAGCAGTCTCTGATATATTAAGCATCACAAATCCAAAATGACTGTCTCATGACAGATCTTTACAGAGGATATGATGCAGCATGGAATGGGACATTTAGTCGCGGTGGAACAGCCGCGACCAAATTACCACTGCGTTTGGTCGCAGACAGACCCTTCGCCGCAACTACTCCGCCACTAGAACCTCCGCCGACGCCGCTTCTAGGAGGAGGTAAGTTTTAGTGGTTAGGGTATTGGGTTAGTTTTAGAGGTTTTTATTGGTTAGGGTAGGGGGTTGTAGGGTAAGGCTGCGGCCCCGGTGTCGCTGACCGCACTCATGCTTCAGAGCGGTGACGTCACCATCTCTCTAAGCATGAGTACCGGATGTCCTGGCTATTTCGCAAGCGCGGGCGGGGGGACGTTGCGGGCAAGTTGAGCGCGCTTGAAAGTAAAAATTTTTTGTTTACTCAAGCGCCAAGCTTGGGAGAGCGTGCGTGCACGAGCGCGCGCGCACCGTGTGAGCGGGGACTTACACATAAAGATTTCAGCGCGGTCAGCGCCAGAGGGGCTGCAACCTAAGAGTTTAGGTTAGGTTTTTGGGGGGGTAAGGGCTAAGGGGGGGGGGGGTTAGGGTAAGGGTTAAGATAATGACTTACCTTACGTGGCCAGCGGAGACAGATCCCGGTGGCAGATCCCGGCGGTGGGGTTCAGCGCTACTATGCAACTGGAGAACTATCCCACAACACCCCCCTTGCTGTGGCAGCTGATGATCCTGCGATAGTGTTGGCAATGAATGCACAAGGTCCATAAACATATACAGACGAGACCACGACTATTCTAAAGCTTGCCTTAAACTAGCCCGGTTACCTTCTGGAGTTAATGGGAGATACGGACTACTTGGGGCAAATAATATGTCTACATCAGTGTAAACCCTGATGAAGGCCCTGTGAGACTGAAACGTTGGTCTGTCTATGCAAAATAAATATCACTTTATATCAAGATATCAGTCTGGAATGCCTGGAGATTCTTCAACTCTCAACTATTGTTCTTTGCCTTATAATGGCAGTTTAATAAACTGAACAAAAAGAAAGAAGCCTGAATCAACAATGTACCTGTACATATAACCATTTACAAACAGTATTATCAGAAGGATTAGGTAGGATTGTTAAAACACAACAAGCGTTCAATACACTCTATATTTGGTTACTATGGAGACATTAAAGCAGCAATTCTGATTTTATTTGTACTTCATTTTTAACATAATTGGAATCGGGGCCCTTACAGCGCCGAACTGTGCTATTTGTAGCAATTGGGGACCTCTGGTTCCCAAGATAATGACCATGGGATTTGCCGGTGCTGAGCTCCCTTCTGGGGAAACAATATGGCTGTTCAAATCTCATGGGACCTGCAGGCCAATAGGAAGCAGCAATTTCATCAGTGGCGACTCCCTATTGGTTGACAGTGGCGGTGATGTTGGATGTTGGATTCTCCAGAAGGAGCACTGTCAACTACCACTGTAATTATCTCGGTAACTGGAGAGTCCCCAGTGCTGAAAATAGCACCGTTTAGAACATTTTCACATTTCTTGGATTGCTGCTTTAAAAGTAATAGATATAATTTTTTTATTTTTTTAAATTTCATTTATTTGTGTCAATAACCTATAAGTAACCCCTGAAATATACTTGATGAATGGGCATAGCAAGTGAGAATTGTTATCCCATTTTAGTAAATAAGTCCCAAATTACAAATGACGATAGTAAATGACCAATCTGAGGCATAGGGAATTTCTGACTTTGCGAAACACGCTGACATTGTATGAAAGGAGCCCTCTCGCTGTCCAGTATTCTGCCACAGGTGCTGACTGGGGCAGGGAATAATCTGTACTATACATATAAAGTGAATGTAGAAAACACTTTGTACAACACCATGTGAGGGCTTTCTATATTCACTTTATTTGCAAACCATGCAACAGGATGACTTTGGCTACTTCACTGCAGGCCTCCAGCATGTTCAATGTACAGTCACGCCTAGGACAAGTAATTAACTAATGGCAGAGGCATGTTTCGTGAGTTACATTAAATGCAGCTGACTGATGCCTTCAAATAAAATAGACAATGCTTTGTAAGCTCTTAATGTTTCCATGGTAATTTAAACCAAATGGTTTGGGTTGGGAGTTACATTCTTTACCTTATCTCTTTCGTGCTAAAAACTTACTGTGGGTCTTCTAATTACTATAAAAATAAAGAATATAAATGATTAACAATTAGCTTGTATGTTCCCGAAAACACAATAAGCTAAACAGATAAAAGTGGAGGACAACAAGTACTGTATGTCCTAAGCTTGATTTTCAGAGGGCCTGGTGAATCATATACATTTCATACAGGGCACAAATAGGGAAAGGTTTCACTTTTAAGGTTGTTTTGAATCTTCCTAAAGAAGCCAATAACAATACTTTGTTTCCGCTTTTATAGAACGGCAGAGCGTAAGGCAGGGATGCGCAAACCGGGTGGCACGCGAGATTTTCCAGTGCGGCACGGCGGTTACAGAGGTCCCGCGTTCTCCCCTAAGGCATTTAAATTAAATGCCAGGGGACTGCGCAGGGCCTGTGTAACTTCTCGTACCTTGTCTCCGGCGACGTGTCGCCATGGTAACCCGGCGGCAAATGACGCCGCGTTGCCATGGCAACGTGACGTCACATGACCCTGTGCCGTCATTTGACGCCGGAGCTGAGCAGGGGGGTGGGGCGTGGGGAGAGCACCCAGGGGGGATACTTTGCGCACCTCTGCCGTAAGGGTTTTTTATTTATTTTTTAAATAGTTTTTTTATTGGGTTTTACAAGCATTAAGCAACAACATTACAACACAGAAATAACAATACGACACACAGAAAAACACACTTTAATACAAAATTATTTTTAGTATTGCTCATCATACTTATAATTTAAAAATTCAACACATTAACACAAATAATGATAAAAAGAAAAAAACAGATGTGGGTTATTTTTTATGTGTAATAAAAAGTATTGTGGAAACTCATTAAGCAATTAAACCCGCGTTCCCAAACACAAAGGAACATATTTACTAAGCGGTACTATGCCATAAAACACCTTTCATAGCTTGAAGACACCTTCTAACCCATTTTGCAGCTGTCCGTGCTGATCACCATTTTTCCTTATTAGAACCGTTTCCTAAGTTGTCATTTTTTTCCCCCTTTCAGTTGATGCTTCATTGAGGAGAGTTTGAAATATTAAGTGTCCGGGATATTAAAATGAAGCTCTCCCACGAGCCCATTGCACTCTAAAGCAGGGAAGCGCAAACTTTTGCAGCTGCACCCCCCTGCCTTCCCTCCGCTGGTGCTCACGCCCCCTCCTTTACCTTGATGCGGCGTAAAATGACGCTGCGGGTTCATGTGACGTCACGTGACCCGCAGCATCATTTGACGCGTGTGATGTCACATGACATGACCGCGTGGCGGCATTTGACGCTGCTTTGCCATGGACACAAGTGACGCTTGCAGAGTCAAGTTAAGTGATAGCGTTGCAGAGGCTTCACGCGATCCCCCGGCATTTAATTTTAATGCCTCGGGGGAAGAGCGCGGGGCCCCAGCAACGGCCCACGCCCCCCCAGAAGAATCTCCTGCCCCCATGGGGGGCGCGCCCCCTACTTTGCCCACCGCTGCTCTAAAGTTTAGCATGGTAACCTCAGGAGCAAGAGATTAAGAAAACCGTGTTTTTTAAAGGAGCAGTTCCCGTTTTTTTTAAAACTTATTTTTAATTTGTATTTTATACAATATACAATAAGTATTGAAGCCGGGGGCATACTTTATTGAGTGTTTCATTTACATGTAAAGGGGAGGGGGAGCGTTACAGAAGCAAAAAGGGGTTGGTTGGGGAGGAAGGGGTACTGTACATAGAATTCAATGATATTTGTTATAACACATTTTATTGACTTTTTGATGGGATTGCTGCTTTAAGTGCATTGGTTGTAAGCCGTCTTCTGACATTGCCCATTATACGCACTAATTAAAGAAATAAAATTAATTTCAGAAAGGTTCATTAGTAAATGTAGTACAAAATAAATATGTAAAAAAAAAAAAAATGTATGCCCTACAAATTATGGGGAAGTGTAATAAAATAAATCTCATTATGACTTAGATCCACAAAAGGTGCTAAGCTTTAGCAAACTTGTGTCTCATTCAGATGGGCGTTATAAAGGTGGACGCACTCTTTTGTGGATCTGGAATTACTAGTAGAGCTAACTCTAATTACATAAATAAATTAATTAATTAATAAACTATAAGGCATTCAGCTATACTTGTAAGGGACCCTGACATTTAGATATCCTGCAGAGTGCATTGGAGGTGGCCTGACATTTACAGTGGTTATTAGGTATATTTTATTCACTTTTACTGTCTATGCTGCATAGTTCCTTATCAGAACTACCATCTTCATAGAGTTACAAAGTTAGTGGGTAAGAAAAAACTTTAGACTAGTGCAGGGATGGCCAACTCCAGTCCTCAAGGGCGACAACAAGTCGTTGACTCAGCCACTGACTAAGCCACCTGTGCTGAAGCAGGGATATCCTGAAAACCTGACATGTTGGTGGCCCTTGAGGACTGGAGTTGGCTACCCCTGCTTTCTTGACTGTAAGCAGTGAGATTATTTACAGTTTTAGTACCTGTAAGCTGGGCAGTTTTGCCAAAGTGATCCACCTGCCTCATTCATTCTGACATTTCCCTTCTGAAAATCAACCTGTTTAAATCATTGCAGTGATACAGTTAGTATAGGATTTGCAGACTGGATGAGAACCTGTTAGATATTTGTCTCTGATTGGGGGTACACCTCTTCTAGATGTCCGTGGGCACACTACAACTTTTGTGGTTCTAAAGCACTAACTTTCGGTGGCGTTTTTGTTTAACTTGCTTATTAGAAATTAGAGCTATAAACCAAGAACTGGCTAAGCCTTTCCCTAGTCATCAGGACCAGGTGATTATCAGAGACCCTTTAGACCCCTTTATAGGGGGGGGCAGAAAACTCCCCATCCAAGAGAAGGTATACATCTAATAAATTCCACTTTCCGTCTTGACTGTGAAATACAGATTGAGAAGTCTTTGGCATTATTGGTAAAGCACTGAGTCAGATAAAAACTTTTTAATATTGTGATTGTGGACTTAAGACGTAGCATAGGGTTCAGAATACTGTCTTTGAAGTGGGTGAACCCAGTTTGAACCCCAGTATCTCCTTTTGATCTTGGGCAAGTCATTTTATCTCCTTGTGCTGCAGACACCAAACATTAGATCACATTAGATCTTCATAGCTGGGACACATTGTACCTGCAGAATTCTCTGTACTAAGTACATTGAAACGCCATTTAATAAAATCGAATTATTATCTTGTGTTGACAGATCCATAACATACTCTTTAAAACATGTGGTTAATCCGAATCAAGCCACTATTTATGTTTTTTTATTTATGTTTTTTTGAGGAGGCTATTCTGGTAGCAGTTATTCAGAACAGTGTAGTTAGCAGTTGTCCTTAAACAATTGATTTTCACTAGTCAGCATCTGATCCTGAATATATATATATATATATATATATATATATATAAAAAGAAAAAAAGAATAAGTATTAGCGCCTAACCAAATCCCCACTGACACAGGACTGTAGTGTGAGGATGATGAATTAAATAATGTATAAGCAATAACCATATATATATATATATATATATATATATATATATATATATATATATATATATATAAAACAAAATGTAAATGATAATAAAAATACAATAAAACCACAGAAAAAATTATATGTAAAATATACAATACAAGTGAAAGTCCAATCCAAAAAACACTATATATAATGTATATTTACATACATACACACACACACACACACACACACACACACACACACTCACATCACTAACATTCAGGGACTATTTAACACCTCAAGTCATAAATTGCATACTTCACAGGGGTGGGTGTTAGGTTTCAGTCACAGATAACATTCTTCTATGCACTGTTTTTTTTTTTTTAAACTTGTATTTTATTGTTTTCAAAACTTAAAAGGGAGGGGGAGAGGGGTACAGAAAATGAAAAGGGTGGATGGGGAGGGTTAGGGGGAATCATCCACAATGGTCTCCACGCAGGGATCTTACAAGTAAAGGTATACATATATTTATATAAAAGTATAAAAGACATCCTATATGTCAGAAATGCAAACAGTTTGGTTTAAAATCGTATCTGACTTCACGGTCTTAAGTCAGATTTGGATTTAAGTAAACCCATGCCTGCTTTATTCATTCTAACACCGCCGGAAGAAGAGATCAGTGTATCTCGAAAGCTCGCACAAATAAAAGCAATTCGTTAGCCAAAGAACGGTATATAGTCTATTCATTTTTGATTATTAAAGCTCGGCTAACACGGTACCGATACCTCTACATATATATGTAGATACTTCTATCTTAATATATAAATTCGAAATTTGTATGGTTGGTGCTAGATGCAGTGAATCTGATTGGTCCTCAGCCTCTGGCCAATCAGATTGGTGGCTCTATGACGTCACCCAACTGCCACTCTCTTCCCCCTCGGCCTCACCTGACTGACAAACACACACACACACACACACTCTCTCTCTCTCTCTCTCCTCTTCACTCAGCTCATCTCCCCGCCGCCCCCCCCCCCCCCCCCCCACCCATCACACTCACCCTCACGTGCGCGACCTGCACCGGCTCCCGGACAGAGGGGAAGCGCGGCACGGGCCTAGCTGATATACCCGGAGTTGCCCGGAATTAAATTTTCCCGCTCCCCCTCTGTCTCCGCTCCCCCCTCTCTCTCTCCCCCCATTGCTATCTCTCTCTCTCCATTGGCATCTGTCTCTCTCCATTGCCCTCTGTCTCTCTCCATTGCCCTCTGTCTCTCTCCATTGCCCTCTGTCTCTCTCCATTGCCCTCTCTCCCCCCCTTCCCCTTTCTCCCCCGTTAACAGCAATCGGGGCCCCCTTGCACATGAATGTGGCCCCTCGTGTTAACAGCTGGGTTCCTCCCCCCCCCCCCCCCCGTTCACAGCTCTGGCCCTCCCCCCCTTCAGAGCTCAGTGGGTGGGTGGGTGGGTGGGTGAGTGACTGAGTGGGTGGGTGAGTGGGTGGGTGAGTGACTGAGTGGGTGTGTTATCTCTCCCCCACCCTGCATCTCTTCTTCCCCCCCCCCGGCATGTCTCCCAACCCCCTGCATGTCTCCCCCCCCCCCACTGTTTTTACTCCTACCCCCTTCCCTGGTTTATATGTTTGTGTCCATAAGTCCATGTTATATGCTTCCTGCTATTAAAATGAATCCCTCTATTATAAGTTGCTAGCTCCACAATATACAACACAATATAATGAATATTACGGGCGGCCATTTTGTAATCGCAATTAACAGTGCGTAGGGAAGGCAGCAAGTTAAAGGCAAGTTAAGGGAGAGTGCAGGGCTACAGGGAGTGTCGGGAGCCGGTTGGGAGTGAGGAGGGAGGAGCCTGAAGTTGGCGGCTAGGGCAGGAGGGCCTCGCCGCGCTTCCCCTCTGTCCGGGAGCCGGTTGAGAGCGAGGGGGGAGGAGCCTGAAGTTGGCGGCTGGGGCAGGAGGGCCGCGCCGCGCTTACCCTCCGTCCGGGAGTCGGTTGGGAGCGAGGGGGGAGGAGCCTGAAGTTGGCGACTGGGGAAGGAGTGCCGTGCCGCGCTTCCCCTCCGTCCGGGAGCCGGTGCAGGGCGCGCACGTGAGGGTGAGTGTGATGAGGGGGGGGGGTGGCGGCAGGGAGATGAGCTGGGTGAAGAGGAGAGAGAGAGAGAGTGTGTGTGTGTGTGTCAGTCGGGTGAGGCCGAGGGGGAAGAGAGTGGCAGTTGGGTGACGTCATAGAGCCACCAATCTGATTGGCCAGAGGCTGAGGACCAATCAGATTCACCGCATCTAGCACCAACCATACAAATTTCGAATTTATATATTAAGATACATATATATATGCATACAGAACACAGGGACACACATAGAAAGTGTTCACAAAAGAAAGATGCATCTGAAGCTGGACATTTTGTACTATGAAATACCAGAACAGTCTCCTGTCTCTGTAAGTTTTCCCCACTTACCACTTAGCTTGTAAGCTCTTCGGGCAGGGACCCTTTCCCTATTGTTTTATGTCTGAAGCGCTTATTCCTATTAAGTGTTATATTATGTCACGTGTATTACTGCTGTGAAGTGCTATATACCTGGATGGCGCTATATAAATAAAGATATACATATAGGAGAAAGAGAAGAGAGAGCGCACGCCCCATAGCGTAAAAAAGTACATTTATTTCTGGAAAAGGAAGAGGGAAGGGGGGGGGGAATTTACTCACAAGGGTGGATATAAAATAGGCAATTTGTGATTATATCACCGCCAATCTGGTCAGTCTGCATCCAGGATCCGCAATTCGACTCTCCCTTAGTGTTGCAGAGAGGTGATAACTGATGCAGAAATCCAGAGGCTCCTTCAAACTATCAAAACCAGTTCATTTGGAGTTCCAGAGAAGGTCTCCTAAAGTGGCTGGCAGCAATTGTAATCCGCGCTCGATGCGGTCTCGTCGTGTGTATGCGTGATGACGTAATGACGTGGTGACGCTCCCTAGATATACATACCCTATTTCCTCGATTCTAAGACGCACCTTTTTTTTGATATTCACATGTCTGAAATCGGGGTGCGTCTTAGAATCGATATATTAAAAAAATACAATATAAAAAGTGTCCACAGTACTAACCCCCTCTTTTCACTTACCATGTTCCAGGAGAAGTCCCATATCAGCGGAGGACAAAGGGGACGCAGCAGGAGAGGTCCCATGTCTGCAGATGGTTGAATATGGACAGCGGGCGGGACTACGACGGCGGCAGGACAGGTCCCAAGTCTGCAGTTGAATGAAGATAAGAAGACAGCGGGCATGCGGTGGAGGTGGCGGCAGAAGATCATAATAGCAGGAGAACTGAGCAGGATCAGAGCTTCATAGGGGAACGGCTGGGGATGAGCGCACTGTAACCGGAAGTCAGACACCGGTCAACTTCTCGTGTTACAGTGTGCTCCTTCCCAGCTGTTCGCCTATGCCGTTCTGCTCCTGCTCAGCTCTCCTGCTATTATGATCTCCTGCCGCCGCCACCGCATGCCCGCTGTCTTCTTATCTTCATTCACCTGCAGACTTGGGCCCTTTTCTCCCGCCGCACACCTGCCCACTGTCCATCTTCAACAAAGCTTCTTTCTCCGCTGACATGGGACCTCTCCTGAAACATGGTAAGTGAAAAAGTAATTTTCCTCGATTTGTAAGGGTCAAATCGATGGTGCGTCTTAGAATCGAGGAAATACGGTATATACATAAAGCTATAAATAGTTTAAAATGTGAAAAAAATGATGCATTCATTCTTGTGTATATGCTGGAGAAGCTTTTGTAGTGCATTACAAAGCAATGTGTTGCAGTCATCCCTTGTTTTGAAGGGGCTAATTCACAAAAGTGCCCTAGACTAGGGGTGGCCAACTCCAGTCCTAGAGGGCTACCAACAGGTCAGGTTTTAAGGATATCCCTGCTTCAGCACAGGTGGCTCAATCAGTTGCTCAATCTTTGAGTGAACTTCCACCTGTGCAGATGCAGGGATATCCTTTGTGGGGGGCCCTTGAGCACATAAATTGGTCACTCCTGGTCTACTTAAATGAATGAGCATAGTGAGTAAATGAATGGGCATAGTGAGTGAGAATGGTTATCCCAGTTTAGTAAATAAGTTCTGAATGACAAATGACGACAGTAAATGACCAATCTGAGGCATAGGGAGTTTCTGACATTGCAAACATGCTGAAATTGTATGAAAGGAGCCCTCTCGCTGTCCAGTTTTCTGCCACAGGTGTTGACTGGGGCAGGAAATGATCCGTACTATACATATAAAGTGAATATAGAAAGCATTTTGTACAACACCACGTAAGTGCTTTCTATATTCACCTTATTTGCAAACCATGCAACAGGATGACCTGCTGGTGGCCCTTGAGGACTGGAGTTGTCCACTCCTGGTCTAATGCACTCCGGCTTCTTGGAGGGCTCACGGCATCACTAATTACGGGAAGGGAAGAGGAGGAGTCTTCCTCCGTTCCCCCGTCTGCTAGATCCCGCTTAGGGGAACGCAGAATACAATCGCACGATAGACAACAAGCTGAGAGCCATGGCGAGGGCCACTACTTCATGGGGTCTCCGGAGTGCCGACCTTCCCTGGAGTGCCAGACCTGATGACGTGGTGTTACATCACGGGCCACTCCAAAGGTTAACTTCAAAGTAAAGATACTATAGGAGAGCCAATCTCTAAAATCCAATTCATCTGTTCTAATTGATGAAGTGCGGAGGGGAAAATTATAATAAATAAGTGTTTTTATATAGCACAGATGTACATAATGTCTAGCAAAAAACCTACAAGAACAGTGATCCCCTGCCTTTAAGAGCTTGCAATGTAATTCTTAGCCAATCCGACATTCATTTCATTGCTTCCTTGTCAACTGGACAACTAGGTTGAGTCTTAATAATAGATTACTTAAAGAATGGAGATCTGAGAAACGTAACAGAAGAACACCTTGAAATATTGACCTGAACACTTCCCACCGGTGCCCTTCAAGACCCTCCAAGCACTAATAGAGGAACGGCTGGTGGGAAAAAGACTCTGCTCTATTTTCCACAATGTAATAGTGATGTGTGGGTCAGAGGGCAGCAGAGGCCAGGACATGGCATGGGGTTATTGCGTTCCTACCACTTTCTTTGTAAGCTGTTCCATGGAGACACAGCTCAGAATGGTTGAAACTAGTGAGATATATTTCTGCAATGGTGTGTATTTGGGGATGAGATAATTTCTTACACTGAGTAGGAAATGTTGCTTTAAAGCAGCAAACAACCAAAACTTGGGATAACATTGAATGGCCTGCAGAACTGTTCTTTGTCAACAAATTGGAAAGGACACTTTGTCCAAAAATGGGATTATTTGACTTTCTTTAGGTGTAATTACAACAATAATTATTACACTATTGCTTTAAGTTAAAGGAACTTTCCCTTTAACTGCACCCCGAGATACGTGCTACTGAAGCTGATGCATGCGGCCCGAGATACTTGCCACTGAAGGTGATGCAGGTATCTCACTTCTGTTTAAAGGTCCCGCGGCACATGGGCCATTAGGAAGCTGGAAGAGATGACGTTATGACTTCCTATTGGCCCGCGGGACCTTTCAACTGACATTTTCTGTGCCCAGCTTCCAGCAGCCCCTTCAGATGTAAATTTCTCGGGTAACAGGGCGTCCCTAGAGCGGAAAACAATGCGGTTCAGCTCCGAAGACCCCTGCTTCAACAGAGTAAAAAAATAAATATATATATATATATTTGTTTAAAAATCCCAAGAGGTGAAGCGACTTTAATACTAATAAACAAAAGATTTTTGGTTTGTGTAACAGGCTGCATGGAAGGTCACATGAAATGTATTTGCTGACCGTGCACAGTGCATTTCATGCGCTGGTAAAGGGCACACATTCCTGGCTAAATTTGTCTCTCCTTCTAAAAGGGAGTCGTGTAAAAAGGAATCAGCCTTCATATGCCTGGTGCACTCTGTCCTTATACAGCTAGCATTCTGTTATACACACAGAATAGCCTCTGTCACAAGCATGCACACTGGCTCGTGTGTGATAAATACACTGGGCATGCACAGCATGTTTTTTTAATAGGAACTCTGACTGGTTTGTGTTCATTGTAAAAAGTCATTGTTGCTGCTAATCTCTTTGCTCACAGAGGGGCATGCACGCTTCACTCTGCATGTGAACTGTTCTGTTATTGTCGTTGCTTTTTCTAATGTCTTGTAAACTTGACCCAACAAAGAAAATCAATACTAGTGTGTATATGTATGTGTGTTGGTTTATTTGGGTCTGTATTTGAGAAATATATTCATATATACATACACACACACCCACACACACATATATATGTCCGGAAATAATTGGACACTGATACAAGTTTTGTTATTTCGGCTGTGTACCAAAATAAATTCAAGTTACAGTTAAATAATGAATATGGGCTTAAAGTGCAGTGTATCAGCTTTAATTTGATTATTCACATTCAAATTGGAGAAATGGTTTAGGAATTACATCTCTTTAATATGTTGCCCCCTCTTTTTCAAGGGACCAAAAGTAATTGGACAATTGTCTCAAAAGCTGTTTCATGGACAGGTGTGGGCTATTCCTTCGTTATTTCATCATCAATTAAGCAGGTAAAAGGTCTGGAGTTGATTCCAGGTGTGGCATTCACATTTGGAAGCTGTTACTGTGAACCCACAACATGCGGTCAAAGGAGTTCTCAATGCAAGTGAAACAGGGCATCCTTAGGCTACACACAAAAAAGCAAATCCATCAGAGAGATAGCAGGAACATTAGGAGTGGCCGGATCAACAGTTTGGTACATTCTGAGAAAAAAAGAACGCACTGGGGAGCTCTGCAACACAAAAAGGCCTGGACGTCCACAGAAGACAACAGTGGTGGATGATCGTAGGATCCTTTCCATGGTAAAGAAAAACCCCTTCACAACATCCAGCCAAGTGAAGAACACTATCCAGGAGGTAGGCATATCATTATCCAAGTCTACCATAAAGAGAAGACTTCACGAGAGCAAATACAGAGGGTTCACCACAAGGTGCAAACCATTCATAAGCCTCAAGAATAGAAAGGCCAGATTAGACTTTGCCAATCAATATCTAAAAAAGCCAGCCCAGTTCTGGAACAGCATTCTTTGGACAGATGAAACTAAGATCAACCTGTACCAGAATGATGGGAAGAAAAAAGTATGGAGAAGGCTCATGATCCGAAGCATACCACATCATCTGTAAAACACGGTGGAGGCAGTGTGATGGCATGGGCATGCATGGCTTACAATGGCACTGGGTCACTAGTGTTTATTGATGATGTGACAGAAGACAGAAGCACCCTGGATGAATTCTGAAGTGTATAGGGATATATTGTCTGCTCAGATTCAGCCAAATTCAGCGAAGTTGATTGGACGGCGCTTCACTTTACAGATGGACAATGACCCAAAACATACTGCGAAAGCAACCTATGAGTATTTTAAGGCAAAGAAGTGGAATATTCTGCAATGGCCGAGTCAATCACCTGATCTCAACCCGATCGAGCATGCATTTCACTTGCTGAAGACAAAACTTAAGGCAGAAAGATCCACGAACAAACAACAACTGAAGACAGCTACAGTAAAGACCTGGCAAAGCATCACAAAGGAGAAAACACAGCGTTTGGTGATGTCCATGCGTTCCAGACTTCAAGCAGTCATTGCCTGCAAAGGATTCTCGACAAAGTATTAAAAATGAACATTTTATTTATGATTGTGTTAATTTGTCCAATTACATTTGAGCCCCTGAAATAAGGGGACTGTGTATGAAAATGGTTGCAATTCCTAAACGTTTCATACAATATTTTTGTTCAACCCCTTGAATTAAAGCTGAAAGTCTGCACTTCTATTGCATCTTGGCTGTTTCATTTCAAATCCATTGTGGTGGCGTACAGAGCCAAAATTATGAAAATTGTGTCAGTGTCCAATTATCTCCGGACCTAACTGTATATATATTTATACACACACACACACACACACACACACACACACACACACACACACACACACACACACTGGTTGCATTGTATGCTAAGAGATAATAGTAAAAAGCAGGGTTGCAGATATGTCTGAGACGTGAATGTGCGCATAAGTGATATATATATACCACAAGAGAAAAAAGTATCCAAAACAAAGCACTCTGGTAATTGAAAAATCAATCACTTTATTAAATACAGTCACTAAGAAACAATTAAAAACAAATCCCTGTCGATCTCAATAGTAATAAAGTGCATGGCCTGACATGAACACATGATCTAATATCAAAAAATTATAAGTCTAATAATACTAAGTAGTGTGAAGTGGTGGTAAATTCTGTTTTAATGATGATGAGAGGAATCAATTTGATTACCACAAAACACCTACACCGGACGATCATAAGAACAGACCTGCAGTACGGCAGAAGTGTTTCCGGAAGAAGCGTTGGCAAAACGTACGTCGGGGCGACGTTTTCCATTCCCTGTCCTGGCCTCAATAAGCAAAGACGCACTGCTGTTCCGGTCTGACATGTCAAAACTCCTCTGCTTGAACACACCTGGGACTTTTTGTTTGCTAAGTATCACTGTGGTGTTAGCCTTATTTGACTGTGGATACCAACTACGCGATACTATAGGGGAAGATTCGGGACTATTTCTTGTACAATTTTGCTCATACGTTTTGTCCCCTTCAGGTTCTGGTAATCATATCATGTGCATCCCTGACGTGCTGCAGTTCTGTGCCACCGTGTTATTACGACTGTCCGGTTTAGGTGTTTTGGGGTAATCAAATGGATTCCTCCCATCATCCTTAACACAAAATGCACACCACTTCACACCACTTAGTATTATTAGACTTATAATTGTTTTGATATAAACATACAAACATGTATTTATGTCAGGCCATGCACTTTATTACTATTGAGGTCGATAGAGATTTAGTTTTAATTGTTTTTTAGTGATTGTAGTTAATAAAGCGATTGAATTCTTTTTTTTGTACACCAGAGTGATTTGTTTGGGATACTTTTCTTTCTTTTGTAGTCATATTATTATTATCGCTTAGCACCGCCAGCGGCTATATTAACAACCCTATCTTACTAGTTCTTTTTGGGTACTAGATATTTAGTTATCAGTTGGCATGATCCTTTTGTGTGTGTGTATGTCACACCCTTTCCCTACCCCTAAGGGAAACAGCAGGTAATTAGTGTTACAGTCCTACCTGTTAGGCTTACAAAAGGACTAAGCCTCTGCTCCTGGCGAGCCTAGGGTGACTAGGTGCAGCACAACCACCTGTGAGGATCCCAGCATAGGATGGCTCCTCACAGGAACATGTACTCAGTAAATAAATACTCACACAATAACATAACCAGAATAACTTTTACCAACAGGGTAATGCAGAACACATAAATATATATATCATAACAATAGCACACAATGATAATACCCCTAGAGTATAATTATCCCCAATAGTACTGATGGTGCCCTGGTCACCTAGAACCCGGTGTCCTGTAGAGCAACCCGTTCCCAAATGTATATGTATGAGTGCAGCGCCCCTCTCCCTTGTTGTGGTGGTGCACTTCTACCTTCCGGGTTATAGGCCTGTAACCAGGGGATGCTTCCAGGTGAAAGATAACGGTCGGATCCCACGCCGCGGGGTCTCCGACAGTAGCCCCTCACGCCTCACGTCCGGCAGCCACTCGGTGATACCTCCCATCGGACGAACTCCTTTCCCTGCTCTGGTCCTTCTCCGTCGGTACGTCTCACTACCAGGGAAATCCCTATGCTGTGAGCAGGCCCTACAAACTCCGCTGAGGTGAAGGGACTGCCTGGGGCCCTGGGGGGAATAGTTCTTGCCTAGTCCAGGCAGCTTGACTAGCTCCCTGGACACTACCTCTTCCTCTGAAGTCTCCGTCATAACTCAACACGCCGACTCCAGTACGCGAAGGAAATCCTGAACAGCCAGGACATCCTCTTCCGGCGGCGCCAACCACAAGATGGCCGACGCAACTCCACTGAATCCTCCTGAGCGACAGGACCAATACTACAGACGAAGTAAGGGGGAGTACCCTGCTACATATATATATATATATATATATACTGTGGCAGATTTCCCATTAGGCCCCCATATACATTTGCCGCGCTCTCTGGCCTATCGGGTCTGATGGGAAGGCACTTAGCTGTGGCGTCCGCCTCCTTGCTGCCGCCCTCCTACCTCTGCACCGCAGCGTCAAATAACACCACGGGCGTCACCAAGGTGATGTCACATGGCGTCTCGTTATCATGGTAACTAGACGTCGCAGCGTCCAATGGCGTCGTGTTACCATGGCAATGCAACACCGTGTGAGGTTACGTTGGTGACGTCCGCAGTGTCATTTTACGTTGCGGTTTAGAAGGAGAAGCATCATCTCTGTGATGTCACCACGCTGCGCCCCTCCGGAGCTCTGAATCAACTGAGCGGGAACCTGCAGGCGCAACAGCTGAGGACGAGGGGTTCTGTACCTGTGTGAGCCGAACAGGAGCTTTTAGGCAGTAATTAACTGAAACATTTGTGCATTTCCTACAAACATAGATTATATATATTTTTTTAATCTGAATAAAAGTATGCTGCACCATAGAGGTGTTTTTTTCTGTGCTTATGTTCTCGGAGGTGTATATATATATATATATATATATATATATATATATATATATATATCAAACACACACAAAAAGGAAAAGTCGCTAACACTATATTAATAGAAAAGGCTAACCCAGGACCCAAAAATAAATATAATATTGATGTTTAAAGATTAACTTAAGCAAACCAATAATAAGATAGTAAAAACCCTGGGGGTGCTAAGGGATAAAAAAATAATATGAAAACAAACAAAAAAAACTTACAAGATCCCTATATTAAGCACTCACAATAAGCCTGTAATAACTAAATCAAAAAAAGAAAACAAAAAAACCTGGAACCATGAGTCAGCAGTGAAAATGTGTCAAAGATTTTAATAAGAAACAGTGAAACACACTAACATGAAAATATACCTAAATTAATGGTAACCTAACAAAAAATAACAAGCAAGAAACGATATGAGTTTATATCAACACATGCAAAGTAAAAAACTGAACTAATGAGCCAAAAAACACATCTCAGTAAATATCCAATAAATAAATGGAAAGATAGAAATCAGCCAAAAAAGAACAGACACCCCTTAATAATCCTAACTGGTAGTTAGGATTTGCTTGTTATTTTTTGTTAGGTTACCATTAGTTTATGTATGTTTTTATGTTAGTGTGTTTCACTGCTTCTTATTAAAATCTTTGACGCATTTTCACTGCTGACTCATGGTTCCAGGTTTTTTTGTTTTCTTTTTTGATTTAGTTATTACAGGCTTATTGTGAGTGCTTAATATAGGGATCTTGTAAGTTTTTTTTGTGTGTATATATATGAGCACTGTGCTCATTTGCATGTAATTTCCCAGAATCCCTTGCTGCAGTGGAAGTGCTGTGTGATAATGGTGAAAGGCGGGGTTGCAGACCTGTCTAAGACATGCAAATGAGCATACAGTAATATTTCCATTTGCTATATGCTTTGATGTGGAGGGTTTTTGTCTCTTTTTTTTACCCACCATAACTTAACTAAGTATATATATAGATAGATATAGATATGCACATACACTAAGGTGATACATGTGTGGATGTATATATGATAGCAAGACATTTTAACAAGTGTCCCCACTGACATTGGATACTGTACATTGCAAGTGACAGAACTCTAAAAGGGTTATCTGAAGTTATTGGGGACGAGCGAAGATTAATTGTTTACATGGTTCACCATTGTACATTTGATTTTTGCAATAGGACTTTACTTTGGATTGTGTCCAATTTTCATGTAGTTTTCAGTGTTTTTTCTCAGCTGCATGTCAAATACAATTTTCCCATTGAGTGTTGTTTTCGTCTGTCTCTTGCTCCTATTGGTTGATGCTCAGAACCTTCAGCTACAGTAGTTAGACTATCTGGGAATTGACTTGTACTGTATATGCATATTTCTATTACATACTTCCTGTGTTTATACATACATTTGCTGAGATACATTGCTTTATATGAAGGAATCTAGCACCATCTCTTTATATAAATGTATCAATTGTGATGCTAAAAAAAACTGTACACTGCAGCATATTTATAACTTAATAGGCTTACTGTCTCTCCAGCCCTGTCACTTGTTAGCCAGTCTGAGTCTGAAAGACAAAATGTTTGTGTTTCAAATTAACATGTAAGTTGAGCTCCCCTGTGTATTGCGAATTTATTGGAAACAGATTGTACTGACTTTTAAGAGATTCAGCTGCGACAACTGTCTCATGCAATTAAAGTTCCCCATTTCTAGGGATTCTGCTAAGGTTTGGATTAATTTATTCAAGAGCTTGGAGTAGGAGAAGGAGGAGAGAGCAGAGGTTTTCCTAGACATGAATAATGAATACCCTGTCCTAAGCTTTTTCAGACCGTGTAGACTAGAGGTGGTCAGCTCGAGTCCTCAAGGGCCACCAACAGGTCAGGTTTTAAGGATAGCCCTGCTTCAAAAAAGGTGGCTCAATCAGTGACTCGGTCAATGACTGAGCCACTGATTGAGTTACCTGTGCTGAAGCAGGGATATCCTTAAAACCTGAGGACGGGAGTTGACCACTCCTGATGGTGTAGACTAAACAGTAAAAGGGATGGTAGAAGTGATCATATCTTCCATCACCGAGAGCCAGTGATTTCTTGAACCATACTGTATGTTGCTTCCAACATCCAGTTTAGGATTGGGAAGAAATGCATAGAATCGTGCAGAAATGCTTATTTTCCCCCGTAAGGCGTGTCATGCAGTGTATCGTGTGGCATCTGTTGATGTTGGGTGTGTCAGCAGCCTTCTGAACATTCTCATATCATTGACAGAATGTGTTTTATGATGTTATTGGTGTTCTTGGTTTTACTACAGTATATTATTCTTGGATCCAGTATATTTAGTAATACAGTATAATATGAGAGACAGAAGACAGTCACACATATAATGATATCAATGCAAAATAAAATCCTACCACAAACAGGTAAAGGCTGCTTACTAGATCAATTTTCATTACATCTAATAGAGCAAGAGTTAACTAGAAGCGCAGTGGAAGTGAATGTCAGTACTTAGAATGTATTTACAATTTCCTGAAATTCCAGGTACTATAATGCCTATTATAGTTTGGTCACAAACAAACACTATCTATATACTATGGCAGTGGTTTTCAACCTTTTTTTTGGTTAAGGAAACCTTATAATTTATTGTGAAATTCTGTGGTAACCCAACATTGTAAGTACGCCCAACCCTCTCTAATAGTGTGTCTGATATCAGTTGCATTGTATAGAACCCCAACCCTCTCGAATAGCGCGTCTGATATCAGATGCATTGTATGGAACCCCAACCCTCTTTAATAGCGCGTCTGAGATCAGATGCATTGTAAGGAACCTCAATCCTCTCTAATACCGCGTCGGAGATCAGATACATTGTAAGGAACCCCGACCCTCTCTAATAACGTCTATGAGATCAGATGCATTGTAAGGAACCCCAACCCCCTCTAATAATGTCTCTGAGATCAGATGCATTGTAAATTCTTCTGTATTTGGTATAATTTTCAAATTACCTGAAAATTTTAGGGAACCCTTTAGAGATGCCCAAGGGTTCCTTGGAACCCCTGTTGAAAACACTATACTATGGAATATGGATATGTTAACAATTCTATGTTGAAGCTGCAATTCCATTTATGACTAGAGAAAAATAAAGGCAGCGAGAGGTTTAATAATTTAAAGCAGCAATTCCGACTCAAAATGTTGTATTTATTTTTTTAACCTTACATGAACCGGTGGGTCCCTCAGAGCTCATCTATGGTCCCTTGACCGTGACCCCGCAGCTCCCAAGTTACTACTCCCAAGTTGTACTTTTTTTGTGTCGGTTTAAAATTTAAAACAATAAAAATGGCAGTGGGGTCAGAAATAGAAAGTTGCAACGCCATCTCACTGTGTCCTTGTTGTTGTTGTCAGTCTGGTGCTATGTACCTTTAAAAGAACATTAGTCTTACGCAGAAGTTAAAGCCAAGGATTCATCAAGCCACCATGCAGAGTATCGCACCCAGATCTGGCGGTACCTCCCATTGACTTAAAAGAAGCAATCCTGCCTGAAAGACTATATGAGTTTAACTCGAATAATGTTTGTATCGTGTCCTCTGAGCATCTTCTGGTCCTAGGCCGCGCTTATAGTCCCGATGATGTCGACGGCGCGTCAAAACTAGTTAATGCAATCCGGCGCGTGTGCCTATTGTGTGCGCGGCAGTGACGGAACGACACAGAGGCCAAAATCGCTAAAGTCAATGAATATTGATTTTTCCGGCGACTGACGCGTGACGTCAGAGGGCACGTGAGCGGTTCAGCCAATGAGGGCGAAACCCTCACAGCCACCCCCCACCATGCCCCCTGGTTGCTGTCTTTTGTCTCCTACACCAGGGGTGTGCAAACTTCTCGAGCTGCGGCCCCCCTGCTGGGAGCCGCAGCGTTCGCGCCCCCCCTGTCCTAAGACTCGGCGTGAAATGACGTTGTGGGTCATGTGACATCATTTGACGCGCATTACCATTTGACGCGCATGCGTGATGTCACATGACCCAGCGATGTCATTTGATGCTGCATTGCCATGGCGACGTGTCGCAGAAGACCGGGCAGAGACTAGATAAGTAAGTTACAGAGACCTCACGCCTTCTCCGGCATTTAAATGAAATGCCGTGGGGACGAGCGCGGGACCTCTGTAACCGCCCACGCCCTCCCTAGAGATTTTCCCGCCCCCCCCAACGGCGACGGGTGACATCACGAGGTTGCGTCGCCGGGACCATAAGCTTAGCCTTAAAAAAATTTACATTGTTTTTAGTTTTAAAAATCAAGATGTTCTTAACATTAAGTTCTTGACTCTGAGGTCACCATAGGTTACTTTAGACTGGAGACCTAAAATTTTAAATCTCTTGACACTTAACATTTCAATCATTTTTATCTACTGAACACAGCATTAGATTAATTGAGGAAAAAAAAACAGAGTTGGAAAGAGCAAGAAGAGATCTCTTCAAAAAATAAAAGATCAACATGATCTGCTGCTTTAAAAAAAATCATTGTTTTCTTAAACTCTACAGCAGTTGTTTTCAATCTTTTTTTAGTTAAGGAACCCAAGAATTATATTGTGTCATTCTGGGCTACCCCAACTCTCTTTTCCCCTCGTGTCTCTCTGCCCCCGTCTATCTCCCCGCTCCCCTGTCTCACTTTTCTCCCTCTATCCGTCCCTCTTACACTCACACTTTCTCTTCCCTTTCTTACAATCCCCCCTTTTTCCCCTCTTACACTCCCCCCCCTCTCCCCCTCTTACGCTCCCCCCTCTCTCCCCTTCTTACACCCCCGTCTTTCCTTTCTTACACTCCCCCTCTCTCTCGTCCCCCTTTACACTCCCCTCTCTCTCTTCCCCTCTTACACTCCCCCTCTCTTTCTTCCCCCCTTTACACTCCCCTCTCTCTTACTCATCCTCCTTACACTCCCCCCCTCTCTCTTCACCTCTCCCTCTCTCTTCCCCCAGTCTCTATCTTCCCCTCCCCCTGTCTCTCTTCCGCTCTTACACTCCCACCCTCTCTCTCTATTACACACACACACGAGGCCTCCTGTGCTGCGCTGGTCCGCATCTTCCCCCCTCAGGTGGACGTTGGATCCGACCCCCGGCGCCGACCCAGAGGAGGGAAGTGAATGCCGGGACATCACTGCTATTGGGGTGCTGCCACTACTGCTGGTGGGGGAAGGGGGGCGGGGGCGGGGGTCGCTGCTGGGCCTGTATCAGTTGGGACACTTGTCCCAGCTCCCTCCTGCTCCCCTTCCCGTTGACCTCGGAACCGTTGAGGGGTGTCCACGGATCCCCGGTTGAAAATGAATACTCTAATGCAGCGGTGCGCAAACGGGAGCACGGGATTTTTCTGGGGGGCACGGGTGGTTGCAGAGGTCCCCCGCTCTTCCTCATGGCATATAAATTAAATGCCGGCGGATCGCGTGAGGTCTCTGCAACTTAACTTACCTTGATTCAGAAGGCTGCTGTGACGTGTCGCCATTGCAACGTGGCGTCAAATGATGCCGCGATGCCATGTCCGTCATGTCACTTGACCGTCACCATGGCAACGCGGTGACAAATGACGCCGCCACAAGAGGTGAGGGGGTATGAGCACGGGGGGGGAGAAGGCAACTCTGCTTTAACATCTTAAGGTACCATGGTAACCGCAGCCTACACGGTGTTCTGGGGAGAACTCCATTTTGAACTCCTAGGCATTTAATATTTTAACTACTGTTCAGAGAAAATATGACAGTCATCCTCAAATGAGCAGTACAAAAGCTACATGCAGCATCTTAGTGAAAATATTACAGATGGTTTATTGCTGAAGGTGGCAGAAACAGGCACCGTTTCAGGTCCTAACTGAATCTTTCATCACCTGCAAAGTTGCCTGTTTCTGCCACCTTCAGCAATAAACCATCTGTAATATTTTCACTAAGATGCTGCAAGTACCTTTTGTAGTACTCATTTGAGGATGACTGTCATATTTTCTCTATACTGCAAGATTTATGTGTTGGCCACACAGACTGTCATTTTTCCTTCAACGCTTCTCTTTTCCCGCTTTCTGTGATATTTTAACCACTCAAATATGCACACAACAAATAAAGCAACCAGCACAGACTATTGCTTCAGGCAATAGTTAGAAGTGTCTGCTTTTTGTTCGATATGAGATGTTGGTCCAGTTTCTTTGATTGGACTCTCTTTTCCAGCACAGGGAAGTCTTATCACAACACGTTGAACGCCGGCCTAATGTAGTTGACAAGAGGTATCTTGCTCCATAGATTAACTGTTCTGTACTCTCAGAGGCTTCCAATACTGACCACTGTTGGAGACAGAATACTGTGCTTAATGCACTTTTAGATGTTACCTAGTGTTGACGGTTCATAAGACTCTAACTGTTCCTATGTCCATTATAAAAATAATTCCCTTTATTTGAAATCCCATAAAATATTTTATTGTCGGATTTTAACTCTTGAATGGTTGCGTAGCAATACATGATAAACCCTGTACACGTGATGCTGATGTTTGTTGTATTTATAAAGATAATAGTATTCCTAACTGTTCCCTTTTGTGTTGTTTTTATTTTTTGTCCAGTACGGTAGTGTTGAGAAAGATGGAGAACGTTACATGACCCCAACCGACTTTGTGCAGAAATACCTGAGACTGCACAATGATCCACATTACAACCCTAAGACTGTGGCACTAATAGCAGGAGTTGCTGATCAGAGCAAAGATGGGTGAGGACATTTTTATTATGATGCATGTCAAAATTACCATACTGTGTATTGTTCCATTGAAATATAACAATTCTAAGTAGCTTTTGGTTTCATAGTAGGATTTACAATTTTATGGCATACTACTCCATGGAAAACATACAAACTCATGAGATTGGTGCATTAAAAATCATGGTTTCTGGCAGGCTTGCCCAATACATATAATACATGCATATGTGTGAATATTGTATTAAAATTAATAATTAAAAATAACTCTGGCTAAATCACAAGCCTCATTAACGTGACAGAATCACCCCAACATTTTTTTTAAACTTAATTTGCCAAAACACATGTTGTTACGCAATGTTTCTAAATATTGTAATATGCACTTTGCAGAGACTGTAAATATTCAGTGCGGACCTAAATCATTCACGGTCTTGTAGTTCCATAACTACAAAGCCAGCGCTGTTTTATGTTGCAACAATCTGATAGGTTTGCTAACAAAATGTAAAAAGGAAATAGCAAGACTGAGACACACGAGTAGTGCATTAGCCTTTCAGCTCTGCTGCTTTTCTGCTTAGAACTCTGTCAACACATTCAAGTTCTTACATGAGATAACAAACTACTGTATGTATCAAGTAAAATGTGAATAACTGTGAACTGCAAAGATTGCAGTCTGGATAATAATACAGTAAATGTTTACAGAATGTGCCGCTTTGTTAACTCAAGGTCTGCACTAAATATTCCCTAACAAGGTGTATTTATGTTGTTATCCACAGGTTGATCTCCTTCCAAGAGTTTTTGGCGTTTGAGTCTGTTTTGTGCGCCCCTGATGCAATGTTCATTGTGGCTTATCAGTTATTCGATAAGAGTGGCACTGCAGAAGTTACATTTGGTAAGAACTTCATGATTTGTGAATTGAACATGCTGAAGGAAGTTGCCTTGTGAATTTACAATGAACAGTAGATTCCGTTAAAAAGTTGGCACATATAATAATATATCATGAGTGGTATAAATACTAACTTTTTTACCTGCAGGATTGATGTGGATTATGCTTTATTGATGGGTATTCAATACCCTTGAGATTGTCTTGTTTGTAATTTGGGAGGGTGTGAGGGAAAAATAACAGAAGTGGAAGAGGTTAGAGCCTCAGCACACACACTGCACTGTAACCAGCACCATGTGTATCTGACTGAGTTGCTGGGTGAGGACACAGAACGGTAGGTAGAAGAGGACAACACCATGGGCTCATCAGAGACAACCCAGAGATGTTGCTCAGTAGCTCCCTCAGTGCCTAAACCTGAAGTGCCATCTACGATTCAGGGGGAGGAAAAAGTAGTTCTATAATTGGCCAATAAAGGGCACTGTCAGACATGGTGTTTAACAGACTAAACATTACAGGAACCCATTTATATTGGGAGCTTCGGCCTTTCGGAATACATTTTTGCAGACTCTTCAGCCATCAGTTATTACCAGAGTTTGGAAAGTTTTAGCTTTAACGTCCTGTGTTGACTAATTGGTGTAGTTCTGTAAACTACCTTTTACTACCGGAAGACACCAATTGGCTTATTCAAGTGAATGAACTGAGATGTCTGCCGGTGCTAGAATGTGTTTTATGGCAAAGCATTGCTTTATATATCTGGCCCTAAATATCTTCACTATTTCTCAGTGCCATCAAAAAAGTGGATAGGCTGCTGCTGTTTTGCATTGCTTTTATTACGTGTAAGTAATGGGATCAGAGATGACACATATGAAACAGGTATTATGTAGTAACTTTGAGTAGTGGAGGAATCACCTGGAATTTCATGCAAATTATTTTACCTACTTATACCAAAATTCACCAAATGGCATTTGAAATGCTGGAAAGCTAAGCACATTACCAGATAAAGGAACAGAATAATATTTAGCATTCTCTACACTCATATTCTATTTATGTGTTTGTGATATTATATGACATGATGGATTTATACGCACTGTGCATACAACCAAATACTTGTTAACAAATATATTCTCTTTTTTAACCCCCAATAACAAATTATTTTTGTTTGCCAGTCAAATGAACTATCTTACTGTATGTCAGGTGAGTCACATCCAGTTCGATTTGCTATAATTTAACTATATGATCCAGTTTTTTTTAATAAGTTGAGGGTTGGAATAAGAACAAGTGACGTTTGTATTTTTAGAAGAGGGAATATAGCCAGAGATTAACTAGGGAAGAAGCTAATATACCAAGATTTCTTGTTTTTTAGATTGAACCCCTTTTCATTTGAATGGACCTGAATCCAATTAAGAACCCCACCGCAAAATAAACCAAGTTGTATATTGGGGTCTCCCAAATCACGTTACAAATGAGAACAACCTAAAAAAGTTAATATTAAAATAATAAAATAACTCTAAAAATGTTCACAGTGTCAATATCAGAACTATCATAGTGAAATGAAAGATAAAAGCTTAATACAAATAAGTGTACAATAACATCAAATTGAATGAGAGGCACAGAAATATTTTTCAATGCAAAGGGGCGTGCAAAATCCCAACCCCCCCCCCCAAAAAAAGACTATAAACACAATATAGTGTAGTATTTCATATAAATAGTGAGATTTTAAAGCAGGCTATATTTCTATGCCCTCATATATCTCAAAACAAAGTACGAGGTATTTCAAAGAATGGTGTGGATCTCAATAGGTATGGATTCTTGATCAATCTTCTGTATTATGGATGGATGGAATTCAGTCTTGGGAACCATAGAAGAGAAGTAGAAACACAAGTGCAGACTATCGAAATCCTTTATATGTAGTTAAAAAACATGAAATGCATTCACAGTGTGCAACTGTAATTAAAGCATCTATAGGTAACAAATAGGAGAGAGATCAGTCAGTCAGTCAAGGAGGTCAAGGTTTCTGTCGAGGGTCTCACCCGCCCACACCTCGGCGTTTGGAACCATTAGCGATCAGCTGCCGTCAGTCCCGGTATGCTCACTTACGGTTTCCGTTTTTGTCTTCCGTCTGACTCAACAAATGTCTCCTAGGCAGCTATGTCAGGACTCATATCCAGTACTGCCACTAGGACCATCTTATATCATCTCAGCTAACTAGAAACCTATTAGGTGCCATAATGATTAGCATATCATATAATAATGGTACATGACCAGTGGCAGACTTACCTTTTTGCCACCTGTAGGCTTGGGGGAGGCCCTCCTCCGCCACGTAACCGCGTCACTTGATGTCAGTTCGCCATGAGATCGCGAACTGCTCCAGAGAAGGTAAGACACACACACAAATTGCCTCCCCGCAAAAAATTGCCGCTCTAGGCTATAGCCTAGTCAGCCTTGTGGAAAATCTGACCCTGCGCATGACGCAACTTATTACATAAATTACTGACCAAAAATGAATCCTACTTTATATCTTAACTAAATCTTAAGCAACAAACAAGACAAATAATGACAATTGTGTCAATTTGAAACGGATAATATAAACATGAAAATCAGAAATGACAATATATAAACATTGATAATGTTCATAAACTAACATGACCCTCTACAAATAAACATACATGCCTATATAAATACATGGCATACAAGCAATTAAAAAAATGAATAATAATAGGAGACAAAAAGAGAGAAAAAAAACAATGTTTATATAATAAATGTAAAAGACCAATCATAAATAATGACTATACAGGCCTATAAGAGAGGAAACGAATTGTCTCTCAACATACATAACATCCCTAGCATAAGTCCCATGTATCCTTTAACAAAGTTACTACAGTATAATTGTTCTAAAAGATAAGTGAAGTATAACATCCTTGTTACGAGTTTACAAGCTGCTTCTCTCTAGGGTGATAGAATACATCCATAATACGGTATCTAAAAAGCAAGAGAAAGCATCAAATGTATGTAAATGTCTCTAAATCATAATATACTAATATAGCATATTCCTCATAAAAAATATAAAATAATTTGACCACATACCGGCAGTGATGGAGGCTGGTCCTTCTTCTCTTACCGTGCACCTCACAACTGGAACCAACTACCGGAGATTCTCTCAGCCACCACCACAAGTTCTTTCAAAACTAAAGCTGTCTCACATTTTAATCTGGTCTGTAACTGTTACATACGCCTATAATATATATTATCTCTTACTGTGCATGGAATGTCTTGTATATAATGTATAACTTTGCTCACTTAATGTAACAATGTATCTGTCATCATAACTCTGTGCCCAGGACATACTTGAAAACGAGAGGTAACTCTCAATGTATTACTTCCTGGTAAAACATGTTATCAATAAATAAGTGCCGCCAAATATTGCGGTGTCGGTGGGTGAGACTCTTGAGCGAGACCTAAACCTACTTGACTTACCAATACGTTTTCCCTACTGTCTGTTACCTACAGATGCCTTTCTTATACCTGTTGAGATCCACACCATTCTTTAAAGTGCCTTGTACCTTTTTGGGATATGTGAAAGCATAGGAAATAGTCTACCTCAACATCTCACTATATATATATGAAATAGTAAACTATTTTGTGGTTTGTATTCTTTATATGTTTGGTTGGGATTGTGCGCTCTCCTTCACCCAAGTAGGAAGACTGGTCAGACTGTGTGGTATAAGTTTTTATTGGGTTTAGCCAATAAAATGGGACAGTGCCGATTCCACACTACCGCATAGAAAGTCCTATTCAAGTCAACGGGAGTTTCTGTGATGTGGAGCTGAATCAGCACTGTCACACTTTATTGTATGTGTCTGTGAAAACTAAACGTACTTGTTCCAAGCATCAGTGAAAATAAACATCAAGGCGTATTCAATTAAAATGTTGTTATTATTATATTTTTCTTTGGTTCAGAACATCCGAATCACACTCATTCTGCTCCTTGGACTTTGCAATCTATGGCTGTTGCACTAATACAAACATTCTCCAAATGTTTGTGAATGTCACCTTCACTAAACTTGGTAGGCAAACTGTTGATTTTATTTCAGGATAATCAACTATGGGGGTAATTCTTTAAGCTCCAAAGCGCCTGTTCGGGGATTCTCTCCTCCAAAAACCCTGTTCAAGTCAATGGAGGTTTTCGTCCGGAAAAAAACCCCTGAATATCCACTTTGCAGTCGATAGAATTACCCACTATCAGCGCTATCGCCTTAATCTACATGGAAGATAGTTTGGGGCATATCAATTCTGTAAACTAATTAACAAATACGTGGTTTTCAAAAGGAAATGTTGAGGAGCCTATGTACTAAGATCATATTTGAATTTTTTCTCCTGCGTGTAAAGTAGTACCAACCTTCATAATATTTGTATTGTATGTGTGACGGTCGTTATGTGACCATACACACAATACATATTTTGTTTAAAATTAGGTTTGACTCATTGTTTCATGTTAAATACCTGCATGAAATAGAATGTAGTTGATACATAGCAACTTAATTCTGCACTAACAGTATAAAGGCTTGTTAGGGTTTACACTAGGTTTTTAACACTTAAGGTGCATATTGAGAAAAATAAGGTTAGTACATAGTCTGTCACAGACGATTGCAATTACATTTGAGATTTCCATGTGTCACATTTTCAACAAAAATATGATTTGCGACTCTTAGTACATAGCGCACCATATCATTCAAATGTAAACCATTTTCACATCTGTATGTTTAATTCTTTTGAACTGCAATCTAACTTTGATTGTGTAATTCGCCTAATCAATTTTTGGATTTATTATTCATGTGCATTATTTTTTTTTATCACTAGTAGTACAAATTAGGGGATTGTGCAGTTAATTTTTTTGACATTGCCATATTGATGAAATGAAATCAGCATTGCATGATTTAAGCGTTTTACGTCCGAATTCTTCTCTTAAAGTGTGTAGCAGATTATGTAAAAGGAACAGCGGACGTGTAATCCAATATCATCATACATGACTTATCCATTAAACTTCATTAGACTGGTCCCATCTAAATCCTCTTAAATGAAGAATTTTGGATTAAAGCGCTAATGGCACCTCTAAGTGGTTGAGTGGAGGGAGGAATATCGGTGTATCTTCCTTGACGGGTTCCATGGTAAACTCCCACTCCCCTTCATCAGAGAGGTTACAGGTCTTGAGTCCAGTCTTTCAACACACTTCGCAGTCATGTTTCAAACTACAGATGCCTCATGCCAACATTGGTCATACTATCATTAAATCCAAAATACAGCTGTATACTAAAATGCAGCTGTTGCATGAAACAACAAACTGTTAATAAGACTATATCAATATTTCAAATTTGGATACATGTCTTTACGATTTTAAGTCTGAAATGGGATTTTCCAACATACACCATTAGAATTGCAGTTCTTATTAATATTGCTGATCAGGATACCTCAATTCTTTAAATATCCTTGACAATTCTATTTGAATTCTGTCTTGTCCTGTTCCATTTGCCTCAGCACAGGAAACTGGAAAGGAACTGTTAGAGCTTGTTCTTAATTCATAGGGTAGTGCAAACCAAGGAATTAAAACTACCGAAAGAGCATATTTAAAAATGGTTTGTAGTTCAATAAAAAGAAAAACACACTGACAGGTGTAAGATGCTAAACACACAATGCTGGTTTTAATTAAATGGAATCTGTGGTATTATAATTCTGTAATTGATTGAGAATATGCATAATTGCTGCACTGAATGGCAGAACATGTGTTGTAGGCCATTCCTAGAGTGAAATAAAAATTTGATTCACTGATTTATTTTACATCCTAAGAAAATGTTAGGGACATCTTTGGACAGACCGTCATTCACCATCATATCCCTTTCAACTGGGACTGCGAATTTATTCGACTCCATTTTGGACACAACAGGAAGAAACAGCTTTCCTACTTGGAATTCACTGAGTTTTTACAGGTCAGTTATTTGTTTGCTAATGAACAAACACACATGTTTTGTTGGTTTACTTGAGGAAGACATTTATGAGGTTTTGAAAGCTCTGTACATTATGATTTAATCTATGAAGAAATGTAGTGTTGGTCCACTAAAGGTATCACAATATACAACAAATCTAAAAAAATTTCAGGACCAATATTTTTTTTTACATACAGTTCCCAGTGTTGGACTGGGGCATCTAGGGCCCACCAGAGAATACATTTGCAGGGTCCCTCTGCTACCTTCCATCTTTACATCAATGCAGAAGCAGTAAGAAGGCAGGGGGAATCTGAGACTCAGAATTTCCCTGGTTCCCCGGCAGGTCAGTCTGACCCTGAAGGTTTCTCAGGACACTTACATTTGTGTGATATGAGTTTACAGTGTTTATCAGGTGATGAAAACCATTTGCAGCAGAGTATACTAAAATTCTCACTAGCAGACAGTAATTATTTTGTTTTAGACCGACATACGTTGCTTGGATTCATGTATGTAGAATGTTCACATATGGCTTAAAGTTCTTGTAGTTGTATTGACCCAAAAGAAGTGTATCATTGTTGTATGTTGTTATACCTTTTAATGGACCAACATGGGATTTTTTAAATAAAGATAATTCTAATGTACAGATCTTTCAACTCCCCAGGTCTTTTCAACTCCACTGAGTGTTCTAAGTGTACAGTACAGTTGAAAAAGCACTTTACCGACATACTACACAAGCTAGGATTTAGGGGTACACTATACACAACAGAGAAAGAAGTGCATCAAATAAAAGACAACATCAGGAGAAATTAAGATCCTCCCACAAAGACCATATAGTCTTAAGTTACAAATGTTTTAACAGTGCCATGTGGCAAATGTACCTGTAATGTCAGAAAATTGTAATTGATTTGAAAGGAACAAAATGATTAAATACAAAGAAGAAACACTGAAGGATCCTTTGACAGCTTATGCGCAAAAACCATGTTGCATTTCTAACATATGTACTATATAATACGTAGTTATGTTAATCCATAAAAATGTAGCAAAATAATGTACTGGAAAGGTAACAAAAAAGAATCAGCTTTCCTTCAGCGTCTGTCTGGCTACCAGAATTGCATGATCCAAGTTGCACAAACATGTTTTCAGTACGTCACTACTTCACTTGCCAAAATGCTGGTTCTGTGAATTCCTTGCAATAAACATTGTTATGAGAAGCAATGGTTGCACATTTTGCACGAAGACCTGCTAACATTTGTTTACTGTTGTATTATTTATTTTACTGAAGGCTCTTTTCACTTTTTAAGAAGTGGGGTCATTCAGTCTCACATTTTGCAATATTTTTTAATAGGAAACTATGTAATGTATCTTAACAACTTTAATGCAAACCATAAACCACTGCGCCTCTTTTTGGGATTCCAGGAGCTGCAGCTGGAACATGCCCGACAGGCCTTTGCCCAGAAAGACAAAAGTAAAAGTGGAATGATTAGTGCGTTGGACTTCAGTGATATCATGGCCACTATCCGCTCACATATGCTTACTTCATTTGTAGAAGAAAACCTTGTTTCAGTAAGTTACAGCATGGATCAATACCCAAGTGTGTGTGCTAATATCTGTGATACCAAGAGTCATACTCAGATGTGGGAGCTTGTATGCATCCTTAGTGTAGTTGCATTTTGATTTGGATTTTAAGGGCATTATATACATAGGCAGAGCAGTTTCTAATAAAGCACTAAGGCTAGGTCCCCGGTGCCTGCTGCAGCGCACGCTATGGCGTGCACTGCAGGGACAAGAACCGCTCCTCAATGTTGCCGGGCCTGTTAGCTACCTTGGCCACCGTACTGCGCACCCAGGTTTTTCTGAAGACAGGAAAACTGTGTTCAGGACTTGCGACGGAGCGTTGGCCACGGCCCCCGGCGGTTCAGCCAATGAGGGCGAACTTGCCGGGTGACGTCATGGCTGTGCCTCCCCACCCCTCGTCTTTCCCCCTGCAGCTCTACACAGACAGAGAAACAGCGCTGCACGCGCTGCCAGCGTGACAGGCGCGCGTGTAGCGCCGACACCAGGGTCGAAACCGAAGAGACCAAGAGGCCTATGTTCGTTGCTCCAAAGTTGTCATTTGACAAACCGCATGGTTTAACAGCCAACACGCCCGCGGATGGTACTTCAAAGGGGAATGACCAGAGGTGGTGCGAACACCATCCCCAGTCTGACGTATGGGGTTTGCTCTCTAAGCCAAAGCCATATTTCAGGCTGTAAAGCTCAATACCAATATTGCTACCCTTAAGGTGGCAGGAAAAAAATGCCAGTGTTTAGAAGCGATTTGTGTAACGGAGGTACAAGAATTGGTACAAGTGCAATTTGGAGATTTTTTTGACAAACCAATCTGATAGAGCTGGAGTGAAACCATTTACAGAATAGCAACGTCTGCCAATTCGATGGGAAAAGGTTCTTTAGAAGCAGATTGACACACTTCCGAGCTACGAGAATATCCCCCAATACACTCATAACTGGAAACACTATAAAAAAAAAATTAAGCATTAAAAAATACATACACAAAAATCTCTATTATGAAACACCATAAACATCATAAAAAAGATTCTCGAGAAGTACGTTAAAAAGTAACAACCTAGAGCCAAAAATCGATGAATATATGCTTATAGCTAATATAGTTCTAAGTATTGTATTATTTATGAGTGCAGGACATTGTTGTTTGTTTTTCATTATACATGTATTTTTGTATGGTCTCAATTCTTTAATGTTGCCTCTTTGTACCCAGTAATTGTACCAATATACCATTTTTAGCATTCACATTTTGATCCCCTTTCCTCTAGGCTGCAGGTGGAAGCATTTCACACCAGGTTAGCTTCTCCTACTTCAATGCGTTTAATTCCTTGCTGAATAACATGGAACTTGTGCGAAAGATATACAGCACTTTGGCCGGCTCGAAAAAGGACTTGGAGATTACCAAAGGTACTGTAATGAGCTACGCGGTTCTGCTCACTGCTGAGTTACTGTAAGTGCACGCTCATGGTGGGGGCGTTGCTGTGTGTTTGCGCGCTTGCGTGGGCGCGCACTTTCGGGACTCTTACCTGATTTCCTATTGCAGTTCGTCAAGTGCCCGCGGCGCTGTAGCGCGTCAACGCTGCTACATTTAGGCCAGACAAGTCAATTTGTGATTTTGAGCTGCAGTCGTGTGATGTCAGCGTCACATGAGCTGGTTCAGCCAATGAGGGATGAACCCCCTGGAACACCCTGCGACGCGTTCGGCATGCCCCCCGCCACGCCCCTGATCGCCTCCCCAATCTTCTGCGGCCTAGTGCACACATTGCTGGGGCTGTAGGAGTGCGCGCGGTGGCGCGCATGGTAGCGTCCGCCCGCGCCCCCACCATTATTTTTTTTATATGTAGTGGGTGTATTTAAAAAAAAATGTTTTGGGGTTGGGTGTATTTTTTATATGTATTGGGGGGTGGAGTTTTTTTTGTATATGTATATGGGAAGGGGCAGAGTTTGGTATGTATTTAGGGGGGTGGCAAGGTTTTTTGGTATGGATTGAGTGAGTGGGGTAATTGATGGATGGTGGGGCTAGGGAGTGTAAGAGGGTGAGGGAGTGAGTGAGGAAAAGAGGGAGTAAGAGTGAGACGCAGGGGAGAGAAATACATGTGAGGCGGGGGGGCAGGGATTGAGTGAGAGTGGAGCAATTGATGGAAGGGGGGAGAGTGAGAGATGAGACGGAGGGGAGAGAAATACATGGGAAGAGGAAGGGAAATAGAGGGGGCTCGCGAGGTGTGAAATGAAGCTCGCATCACTGCCGGTAGGATGCCCAGTCAGAACTGTAGTCCTGGGCCCCAGGAAATCTGTCGGTGGCCCTGATGGAGGAAACAAAATGGCCACCGTTATCATCCAATAGGAAACTGTAGCTGATGACATTATGACTTCCTAATGTCCCTCGGGTCCCGTGAGATTTGGTGGCCATATTGTTTACCCGGGATGGAGATTTTAACCCAGTAACCATCTCGGCATGGGGTCCCAAGAGCGGAAAATGACACGGTTAAGCTACAGAGGACCCGCACTTCGAATAATGTAACAAAAAACAATCAAACAAAATTGTATAACTGGGATTGCTGCTTTAAGAATTGCTATAAACACTTTAGTGCCCCATAAATTGTAATATATCGCAGGAGTGCGCAAACTATTGGAGCTGCGCCCCCTCCTGCTTGCTCCCCCCCCCCCCCGGTGCTCGCGCCCCCCTTACTTCGTTTTCCAGCGTCAAATGACGCAGCAGGGTCATGTGACCCCGCAGTGTCTTTTGCTGCCGCGTTGCCATGGCGACGGGTCATGTGACATCACGTCACATGGTCCCGCGGAGTCACCACTCATCTAAATCCTGGTAAGTGAATTTCAAAGGCCTCTTGTGATCCCCCGGCATTTATATTAAATGCCTTGGGGAAGAGCGCAGGGCCTCTGCAACTGCCCGCGACCTCCCCCCCCCCCCCCCCCAGGAAAATCTCATGGGGCGCGCCCACCCAGTTTGCGCACCCCTGATATATCGGTTCTGCTTCTCATTCTGGGTGTTTGCTTTGCATTGTATTGCCAGTCTCTCTGGCAGGAGAGGGGTTCGAAAGAGACACAGAACCAGTATTCTGTATGTGTGAACATTTGCTTTATTTTTGTTACATGTGCTACTCAATACTAAGCAAATAGTGACACATTGCTATATTTTATTCTCCTAACAGAGGAGTTTGCCCACTCTGCAAACAAGTTTGGACAGATCACCCCACTGGAAACTGACATCCTCTTCCAGCTGTCAGATTTATTCAATGCTACCGGGTAACTAACTATATAATAAGTGCCTCTTATTCGTAATCCTGCTCTGAATGTAGCGTGATTATTGAATCACTAGGGTGTGTTGAGATGGCGACTTGGTCGAGCTTTAATTTTCAAACATATATCATGAATGGACTGACATTATTACTTAGAAAAGCCATTCCACCCACAATGTATTTTTGGGGGTACATCCATTGAGGCGTATGTGGGGAATTGTGTCTTGACTTATTTTTCTCCCCTCTAGTCCTCCCATGGCAGTATGACTTATCTTTAATACTCTTTGCTAACTTTGTTATAAATAATTGAGATGAGTAGGCTATACAGGCATCCCCCGCATTAACGTACGCAATGGGACCAGAGCATGTATGTAAAGTGAAAATATACTTAAAGTGAAGCACAACCTTTTTTCCACTTATGTATGCAATCGTCCTATACGTGCATAACTGATATGGTATTGCTGTTCAGGACGTGCTGACAGGCGCATGCGCGAGCTGCCTTTGGCCTATTGGGCAATATGTCCTTACTCGCGAGTGTACTTAAAGTGAGTGTCCTTAAACCGGGGTATGCCTGTATTGCTGTTAAAATGCAGCGCTGAAGGAGCCTGAGACAGGCAGATGTGGGAAGAGTACATCCTTTTCCATGTTCCTATGTGTATTTGGTTATTTTTCTGTTCTTAGCTGGGTGAAACAGGTATATTTTGGATGCCTTAGCAATAGTATAATTTGAAAATTAGGTGGGTCTAGTGCTTCTTAATCCAATGTCAATGTCTATGTTGCTATATTAGTAAGAACGTTTCTGTCTTCTACAAAGGCAGTTTCTACGTGTTCAAAGGCCATGTAGTCTAAACATGTTTTGTTTCTGTGTTTTTGCTTGGAGGCGTTTGACTTTGGCAGATATCGAGAGAATAGCACCACTAGAGGAAGGAGCCCTACCTTACAATCTGGCTGAACTTCAGAGACAGGTAGGTGGAAATTCACAACTATAATTGGCTAAAAATCATTGGGATGGAACTAAGTTTGTGACAGAACATTAATCCCCTTGTTCTGAGTAGGTCTGCAATACTTTGCAAGAAACGTCAGGGTTGGAGGAACAGAATCAACAATTTTGCTCTTATGAGTAATCAAACGGATTACATTTGTGCTTAGTGGCTTAGTATTAAGTGGCTTACACAAGCAATAAAAATAGGGTGCTTCCTAAAGAGTGTTCTACCTTCCCTCCTGAATGGGATGAAAACTTTAGGCTCAATTTTGCAGCAGGCTACTGCTTTACCCCCTCATTGTATCCATATAGGGGTAGCTATTCAGAAAAATACAAACATCTGAAATGTTGGTTTCTTCATAATGTTCCCTAGGCCTAATTTTGTTGTTGAGGAAGGCATTATTATTATTAACCTTTTCACTGATGGAGGTTCGGTGGCCACCAGACCGTCAGCATTTGCAGTCATGTGATCCCTGCAGGGGTGGTCACATGACCGCTTCTGCCCTCTGACTGATGTAAAATGGAGGGGGCTTCCATTTCGATCAGGCTAACCGCTCTGTTGGAATGACCTGTGCGATCATCCCCTAGAACAGAGGTTCCCAACTCCAGTCCTCAAAGACCACAAACAGTGCAGGCTGTCCTCACATTAACACAGGTGGGCCGATAATTTTGACTGAACCACCTGTGCTCAAGCAGGAGTATACTTAAAACCTGCACTTTTAGTGGTCCTTGAGAACTGGAGCTGGTAACCTCTGCCTTAGAAAACAAGCATTTTTGATATGACGTACCTGATACGTCAAGCTGGCCTCTGGCGTGCAAGGGCCCGTGCTGTACCAGGTAAGTCATCAGGGAACTCTAGAGGTTAATCTTATTATATTACAGTTTTGATGGTGCCAACATATTCCAGAGTGCAATACAATGTGGGAAGTAGTTCAATAACATTGTATAACAAAAAAGTACATATAAGTTGACAAACTGAGACAGTAGGAAGGCGGTCTCTGTGCTGTTGAAAGTAGGACAGGATCTTGCTACTATTATATAAGACCTGAATTCTTTTGAAAATAGAATCCGATTCTGACTGTTAACACTACGCAAGACTGACTAGGAAAACGGGATGTACAAGTAGCAAAGTATTAACAGCACCTCATTACGTTCAAAAGAGATACATTTAATAGGTCATTTCTGACTACAAGGAACGTGTGTGTATTGTTAGCTCCTAGGGTTAAAACGGACTTTATCGACATCCTCCATCCAGACAGTTTCTCCCCAGACGTAAGCACAGACTGAGTTTACAGACTACGGACCTTAGCTCTGCTTGTGCATTATCCAATAGTGACACGGAAGCTAGTGAAGATTTTACCGGTAAATAACGTGAACAGTCGCTTTTTTTTTAGGTATTGCAACTCAGTCAAGGAAGCCAGCCAACCCAATAACCAGAAATAACCAGAAAACCAGCCAGGTTCCAGGGAAATTAGTGTACAATTGATCTAGCTATAACATATCTGCTGCTGAGTATTCACTTTTGGCCAAAGGTCTTGATTGCAGAATACCAAATTGCCCTTGTTGTCCCATAGAACTCCAATAAAAAAAACAACCACAACGGCTACAGCTTTACTATAAATTTAAAAAAAAAGGATCCTTACCAGCTAACATACATAAGCATCCAAATGAAATTTAATCCAGTGCCAGCCATAGGCCTACATGTCTTGTGGGCACGTACACCACCTTCACACCATGAGGTTAGTCTCAAACCTATCTAGCTATCTAGGTAAAGGCATTGCAGCCACATCCCCATGCCCTTACTCGGACAGTACCCATAATAACCATGATGTATCATGTCTCTGGCAGGGACTTCCCTACACTGGGACGGCAAAAGGAAGGAAAATAAGAGACATAACGTACCAATTTGAAAGGGGTGGGATGTTCGAACAAGAGCTGATGCTCAGGCAGGAGCTGCCAATAAATAAGTGAAAGTTACACCACTACATCACTTCCATCAAACCCCACCCACCAAGGAACAAGCCTAACAAATCCCAAGAGGATTCAAACACAAACATACTGATAGAAATCATACCTTAACCACTTATGCTCCAAGGCATTCGTCACTGCAGTCTTCCCTTTTTCTTAAGCGTCCAACAAGCAGAACGTATTTTGTGACAACCACGATAAAATCTGTTAAAGGTGCCACAGACATCTTAAACTCAAAAGATTCTTTAAGAACAACGACACACCATCCAATATGAGAGTATCTGGATTCAAAAGCACATTTGATCCCCAATACAATAATATCTCTATTACAAACTTTATACAGATGGTCGGTGCAACCATCAAGTCTGAACTAAACACTAAGACCCCAAAATCTTCCCTAACTTAAAGGGACAAAGTGAACTAATGCCAGTAAAATGTTTAAGGGGCTACATCTTGGTGATTGTGTTTCCCCCGCCCCCCCCCCCCCCAAATGTGACACCTGTAAATATTTTGTAATCATTTGTAAAGTTTGTTTGTAAACATGGTGAGCTGAGATTTGGGAGGGTTTTTATTTCTTCTGGGTACTCCTTAGAGGCTAAGGCGCTCTTCCTGGCAGCAGCACGACCTGGGGGACTCCAGGCAGCGCGACGGGGAGGCGCAAGCATGACGTGATGCAGCTGGTTCGCCCTCGTTGGCTGAAGCGCCGCAGTGACGTGGCCAGAGCTCCGTCGCCACAAGAAAAGACAAAATCCTTGTCTTTGCAAAATGTGGTCGCGCATCACGCATTGTGTAGGACGCGCAAGCAGCTACTGGGACCGGCCCCATAGAGGGCCGTACCTTGTGTGCGCAGCGCACGCCGTCACGGCCACTGGGGACCTAGCCTTATTGTGTGACTGTTCAGCTAGTACTTGTACAAACAAAGCCCCTCTCTCCTGCCCCGCTCTATCTTTATGGCTCTCTGATAAGGACAGGGTGAAATAAAGGTCAAGAAAACACTTGATTGAAAAACACATCCCCATTCAGAGGCCCCTAAGAAATTCTACATCATTATTTAAAATAAATCGGAAAGCAGTCAAAACTAGATTTGTTTAGGGAAGTCAATTAGACTTAAATTCTTTACAAATTGTTGTTTTCTAGACAGCTATGACTATGTGGGATTGCATCTGTAACCAGGAATTAAACTAATGAACTACTAATCCAGGCCTGGATTGGCCTTTACCGACAGGCCTCAAACCAACTCAATGATTTATTGGGTTTGCCAACTACTACCAATAATTTATCAGGAATTTCTCCAAGGTGGTTGCACCCATTACGGCTCTTACTAAGAAAAGGGCGAAACCTAAGATATGGCCCTCTGAGGCTCTTCTGGCTTTCGAGAAGCTCAAGTCCGCCTTTTCATCCGCTGCTGTGCTGATCCATCCAGATCTTACGAAAACCTTCGTGCTTGAAGTGGACGCATCTGATGTGGCAACCGGAGACGTTTTCTCTCAAAGGAAGGATTTTCATGGGAAACTCCACCCATGTGCCTTCTTTCTTAAAATATAGTCTCTGCCGCAGAAAGAAATTATGATGTTGGGAATTGGGAACTTCTGACCATCAAAATGCCTCTAGAAGAATGGAGACATTTGCTTGAGGGGGCAACTTCTCCGATCACAATCCTTACAAATCACAAGACTCTGAACATGTCAGGCGAGGTGGGCTATCTTTTTTACTCGGTTCAACTTTGTCATCTCCTATGTTCCAGGATCCAAGAACATCAAAGCAGATGCTCTATCCAAGCAATTCTCTCCAGATGACACCAAGGAGATAGAGCAGGGTGCCGTCATTCCATCTTCTGCTCAGATCATCTCTGCAGTTTCATCCCACTTCTGCAACAGATTTCACAGGCCCAGGCAGAAGATCCCAGGTCAACGTCCACTCGTTTGTCCAAATTATTTGTCCCTCTCCAATTTTGAAGTCCGGTATTGCAATGGGGTCATAATTCCAAGATGGCTGGTCACCCGGGTGTCAGGAAGACATGTGATTTACTCAAACAAATCTTTTGGTGGCCAGAGATCCGCAAAGATGTGACAGACATTTTAGCAGCCTGCGTTATATGCGCCCAGACTTAGGTGCCGAGGACATTATGCTGTGGGCTGCTCCAACCCGTACCAGTTCCCACCCGTCCGTGGACCCACTTATCCATGTATTGTATCGTGGAACTGCCACCCTCCATCGGTGTGACTGGCCATACTGGTAGTAGTTGATCGCTTCACACATCAAGCCCATTTTGTTCCTCTCAGGAAGTTACCCACTGCTTCAGAACTTTTTGACATCTTTATTAAGGAGATATTTGGCCTTCATGGAGTCCCAATGGATATAGTCTCGGACAGCAGATCACAATTTGTCTCAAGATTTTGGAAGGCCTTCTGTCAAAGATTGGGCATCGCCCTTTATTTCTCTTCTTTGTACCACCCCCAGTTCAATGGACTCATGGAAAGGGCCAATCAGTCCTTAGAACAATTCCTGAGATGTTTTGTATCTGAACTACAGGACGACTGTGTAGATCTGCTCCCATGGGCCAAGTTTTCCCACAATTCTATGAAACACTAGAATCTCCGTTCTTTTGTACCTACGGGTACGACCCTGCTGCCCTTTCTCCTTCTAGTCCTCTCTCCGGAGTTCCCACAGTGGATGATAAAATCCAAGAACTCCAATTACTCTGGAAGAAGATCCTGGCCAATCTGACCAAAGCCACCCTCCAGCACATAACCCAGGTGGATAAACGTCGATGACCACCTACCCCGGGGGAGATCAAGTTTGGCTGGCTACAAAAAATGTCCGGCTGAAACTGCCTTCTTCCAAACTCATGCCTAAGTTCATTGGATCTTACAAAATCCTGAAACAGGTCAACCCGGTGGTGTTCAAACTGGAACTTTCGGATAGCTTAAGAATATCCCCAGTGTTCCATGTCTCCTTCCTCAAGCCGTTTGTCCAGAACACCTTCTCTTCTCCTATTCTCCCTCCTAGACCGTTCTTGGTGGATGGTCAGGAAGAATTTGAAGTACGCCATATACTGGATTCCCGGAGATCCTGTGGCGGGCTACAGTACCTGGTCGATTGTAAGGGTTATGGACCCGAAGTGAATTATTAGATCAAATACAAGGATGTCCATGCCCCCAACCTGGTCCGGGCGTTTCATCGGAAATTTCCTGCCAAACCGACCTAGATCGCCCGGAGGTCTCTCCTAAAGAGCGCGGTAATGTAAGGATTCTGCTCGATCTGTGCCGGGTTTTGCTGCCAGTTCAGGTTTTCCAGGTTGCCTGCCCTTTCTTCTCAATTTGACCATTTTGGTTACTGGCAGCCTGCTATATAAGGCTGCACTTCCTGGTGGAAGTTGCAGAGCAAGGTTCCAACATTTGCAGTTCCTTTTGTCTACGATGTCATGCTTTACCCTTGTGTTTGTTTGGATTTTCCTGTTGCTGATCCCGGACCGTGACCCAGACCTTGCTGCTTTCTGCCGGCCCTGACCCTTTGCCTGTTTACTGGACTTTGCACCACTGCCGCCTACCCTGACCTCCGCCTGTTTACTGGACTTTGCACTACTGCCGCCAGCCCTGACCTTCTGCCTGCTTAACAACTACGGATACTCTAACAGGACTCTGTCCCTGGGCTCTGATCGGTTTATTTGCATCCTTACCTCAGCCCTGCGGGTCCGCTTCCTGAATGGAGACGAGCACCGTCACACTTGATAAGGGACCAAGTGCCGACCAGAAAGCCGGTCATTCACATTAGTAAACTTCTTCACTTCACTATAGTGCAAGATCTGTGAGCACCTGATCTCGCTCTTCTACACATTCTCTTTTCTACACATTTGCTCTTCTACACATTCGCTCTAAACTTTAACATATATATACGACTAGTCCTGTGAGCTGATACAGTATGTTTGTCACAACAAAATATCAAATATGAGCTTTCTGTAAAATAAGTTCCTGTGCTGGAGATACAAATTAAACATATCCGTAGTTTACGATATACACTGTATTGAAAAAGAAATCCACGTACAGCATCGAATATCAATATTCAGGCGCAAAGTTGTTGTATTGTCACAACTCGCGCTGAAATATAACTGCACCAGGCAGCACCTACTGTATGTATTAATCTGAGTTGCGGCATTTTCAGGTATGTCCATGTATGTCCGCGACGAGGTGAGGGGTTTATGAAGCAAGTGTGGGGAGTTAGGGCGGAGTTACATTTGCATTATTGGTGCAGGTCTATGTATTAAGAAATGAGTGGCTTGCATTACTTTTCTTGACGTATTTCTGTGTTCGTTTTCTCTGTCACCTTAAAGATAGCATACGTCTTTCTTTAAAGTACAATACTATGGCATCATGGACCAATTCTACAACAGTAGGAAAACACTCAATAAATATCATGCGTTTCAGACACAAATGCCATTTTTTTAACGCAAATGCAACAGCACAGACTTCATACATAGACCCTACTGCAGAGGTTTTCAACCTTTTGTTGGTCAAGGACCTCTATAATTACACTGCAGAACCACAACCCTCTCTAAAGCGTGTCTGAGATCAGAGGCATTGTAAGGAACCCCAACCCTCTCTAATAGCGTGTCTGAGATCAGATGCATTGTAAGGAACTCCAACCCTCTCTAATAGCGTGTTGAGATCAGATGCATTGTATGGAACCCCAACCCTCTCTAATAGCCTGTGTCTGAGATCAAATGCATTGTATGGAACCCCAACCCTCTCTAATAGCGTGTCTGAGATTAGATGAATTGTATGGAACCCCAACCCTCTCTAATAGCATGTCTGAGATTAGATGCATTGTATGGAACCCCAAGCCTCTCTAATAGCGTGTCTGAGATTAGATTTGGTACAATTTTCAAATAACCTGAAAATTGCAAGGAACCCTTTAAAGATGCTTAAGCAAACCAAGGGTTCCTAGGAACCCCAGTTGAAAAACACTGCCCTTAGGTAATAAGGCATCGTTGGAGAAAAACTGGGACATTTTCATCCTGCATCAATGTATCCAAGTTCTTTGTTCCAATTGTTCCCCATTTGCTCCAGCTTGCACCTTGGGGAGTGTCAGTAAGACGTGCTTTGGAGGAGTTATATGGTGCACATATTGTAATGATCAAATTCTACAATTCTATGCACTATTATTTTTACTTTTACTTTGCGCAAAGCAATCCGCCTGATCAGAGGTGGAGCAAGTAACTATTTGCATCAGCCACAACTGTGCTCCAAAACGTGAAGCCGTGTGTGAAAACACACTTTTCTTTCTCTCCGTTGATGCATAGATCTCACAGTGTTACACTTATGAAACGGAGGAAAAAAACATATAATTTTCATTACTGTCGGAGAAGAACCTCTCACTGCGGCGCAGGGGATTCTAAGATATCCCTGTTTTGACGCAGCAAAATATAAAAAAAGGATGTCTGGGTGCAACATAAAAAGCTACAGTGATTGCAGAGCCACACTGAGTACAGATTTTTGAACCACTCTAAGTCCCGTGGGCTGCTCCTTTCGCTCCGAGCCGACTGCACATACCTGCCAGGCGCGTTCACTGCTTTATAAGTGCCGAGCACAGATGTTCAGGAAGTTAAGTTTCTTTCTTATTTGAAAATGACTCACAACCTGTCGCTCCGGGCTGGTTAATGTCACAACACAAAACCTCACAGGGCCCACCAACACAGGCGCATTTATTTGGGGAGAAATGGTATTTTCTGAGACTTTATTTCTTGATGTTCCATGCATTCTTTAGAGGGATAGAGGAAGGTCACACAAGAAAAGCAATGTTGATTATAGGTAGGATATAGGGTTTGCAGTGCCAGCAGCCGTAATGTTTAAATCATAGGGATGATAACTGGTCTGAAGTAGCCAATGGGTACAGCATTTTCCTAAGGAATTTCAACGTGTGACCTTTGTGTAGAAGAATTCAGTAGGTTAATATGACGTGTCATGTTTTGTTGCTGATATATTAGCTGGTTCCCCGGCAAAGTGAACCTGGTGGGTGTCCAGATTTTGGAAGGAGGAAGGGACACCGTGGTCAGAGCTCAGATGTGTTCAGGTTCTAACATTCTTTGAAAGTTATTTCAGGTATCACCTGTTACATTTTTTCATCTATGATATTCTTTATTATTTATGACATCACTTTTTTTTTTTTTTTACCTACAAAGGAAATACAACATACAGCCACACCAGAACTATAGGAAAAAAATATTTTAAGCAATAAATCTGCAAACACTTAAAATAGTTACTGGGTAAGCTTTAAAAAAAATCATTAAAATACCTGCCCGATATTTTTAAGCCCAGTTTTAACCTGATAAAGTGTATATTTATTATAGTCATCAGTTCAATTTAGTTCTGTGTAGGACTGCACCTTTCAGAGGTGTTTTGACATGTCAAGGAGAGAGTGACGGGATCATATTATTGATGACTGTGGGCCAATCTACGTTTTCCTTTTGTGAAAGTGGTTTATGAGGCACCTGTTGGGGAAGTAAGAAGGTGTCCAAGCACAGCAGAAAAGAGAAATTAGATTAACTAATGTCACAACTGTGATTTATAACACATCATCTTTGTGTTCAAACAGCAACCCCATTGTACGCCTCCACACCAATTTTCTTTTTTGTGGGGGAAGGGGTCGGAACCAGGTCTTTTAATGTAGACGACCCGGTGACTGGAATGCCCTACTCTTGTACAGCATTTCCTACATCATATAGGGAGAACGAGTGGGTGAGTAAATGCAATGACTCTGAAAACAGCCACACTGAGTGTGAAGCAGGGGAGTCTGGTTGAAATCCTGGTGTTGGCTCCTTGTGACCTTGGGAAAGTCACTTTTATCTACCTGTGCTTCAGGCACCAAACACATAGATTGTAAGCTCATCTGGGCAGGGACTCGTTCCTGCAAAAAGTATATGTACAGCGCTGCGTACAATGTCAGTGCTACACATGAAAAAACTATTATATATACATATAGAAAGACCTCACCGGGGAGGAGATAACAGCGGGCACGGCCGTGCAACAGATCACAGAGGCTGGGCTGAGCAAAAAATCTTTATTCTGTCATGGAGGTTTAAAAAGAGAGAGAGGGGAAAACACCCCCCCCCCCCGCACCTCTAACGCGTTTCAGCCGCCAAGGGCCTTTGACAAAGTGAGTTTATTCATTCATTTTATTATTCTTGGAGCATCCCCAGGTTCGTGGGTCATATAGTTGCGAAGCTGTTATGGGGTCTGAGTGGGTTTCATAACCTCTCACAGACAACCCTCCACAGCAACGCCAGAACCACGCTCCAACTATGGGTTTATTTGCTTGCATGCTCCTGTATATAATTGTTCTTCCGGATATTGCAACACATGCTTATTAAACAAGTGGAAATTAACTCTGCAGCATTGGTTAATTGGGGTAGCAGCACACCTCAATGTTTTTTCTATATTATATATACATAATTTACTAATAATTCACTGTAATATAGCGCCACCAGCATTGCAGCGCTGTTTGTGGAATTATAGGCACGAAGATCGGGCAGTCTAATCTTTGGTCTTTGATTTGCAGGGAGATAACTCGACTTGCCAGTGTTCACATGGAGTTGTCATTTAGGCTTGAGCGGGGATTTGCCACTTCCGAGACTATTCTGTTCAACTCTTTCCTTCCCATTTCTTCGTGCCCTTTATTTTCTCACATGAACCCCCCTTAAATGACGGGTAGATGCTTAACCTGTGGGTCTTAGTGACCACAGGCCTCTCTGTAACTATTGCTGCATAGCATAATACAAGTAACAGGATATTGTATCTTATCTGCTGCTATTTAATTGGACAAAAGAGACATGGCCTTCAAAGAAAATTACAGTATTTAGCAGCCTAGAAGTTTTAGCCAAGAAAATGCTTTTAAACAAATCATAGTGTAATCCTTCAGTTTTTTGTGACTTGGTGAAGCTTACAAGGAAAGGAATCTTCTTTGAAAGGGATAAAGATAAGCAGGTGTTCCTAAGGCAGGGGAATCCTCTTCAGAGATGAAGGAATCAGTGTGTCTGCCGTTCAGGTCTTCTTTTACAACTACCGTACATTCATTACTCAAAGATCAAGAGACCGACATATTTATAGTTGATTGTTTGGCTACTGTAAGTCTGCACATTTTAATCCACCTAGTTTTTAATTCACTACAATCGTTCTTTACAAAGACTGTGGGGTGGAAAAAAAAGTGCTAATTTTAGGTGCTAAGATATCAGGCTCCAAATATTTTGTTACAACAGTAAATGATTAAGAAATATGCTGATAACATTATTATTTTGCAGTGGGAAGTACAAGTAGCTCTATAGGTCATGGAGAAGTCTAGGTTTGGCAATGACCATCAATATAGTTCTTTTTAGATAATATTATATTGTATAGGTCTTTTATAACTTCGCTCGTCTCTTCATCACAAGTAATGATTCATTTTGCATTGATTTAGCGGCGACTGTATCAGCAAGTGATTTGACAAGTGGCTGTTAGGAGGAGTTACCTGGTGCCCATTAGATAATTAAATGCATTAATTTGGACATTTCTTGCTGTCATTTACTTCCAGGATGTATGCATAAATTAACCTTTATTAGAATGAAAAAGGCTAACCACTCATACGTCTGATAGGGATGCCATGCTATGACAGATGTTAAATAACTTGGAGGCTACATGATATTACTGCAGAAAGCATGATACAAAACCTTCATAAACCCATTTGAGTTAGTCCAGTTCACCTCCATAGCATTTAAAAGCCCTCAGATGGGCTATGATTAAAACAACTTCACAAAGAAACACAGTAAAGTAGGAATGTACTACATGTAGTTGAGATACAATATAAAAACTAATTTACCCAATACATAAACAATAAAGTTTAATGGATTAAAAACAAAAGTATATGGTTCATATACTGCATCAGAATATGTTTCCCTAAAGCTAAATCCCTGTGCTTTTAAATGATAACTTATTCATAGGGCCCTTAGTCTGTAATATTGCGTTAGTGCCAACCCGGCGCTATCACATGGAAAGCCCCATTGTTTTCAGGGCATTCCGTGTGATGGCGCTGTGTCTGTGCTATCGCAGTTTATAGAACAAGGGCCATAGACTCTTGCCATGTTCCTTTCATATAACTGAATATGCCAGTGCCCAATAAACCACAATAATAACCAATGGGAATATCTACCTTATAGTAGTAGTTCGGGAATTAGACTGCAGGAGATTTTAGGATGCATTGTTGGCCTCTGACCTCAGACTGTTCTGTTGAGGAGAAGCAACTTTAGGCATCTAGAAATATGGAGTCATCTTTTGTATTTTCTGTATTGTTTTCTACGGCTTCACATTTCCTTCCGGAGGAGGGTTTCTGAGTAAGGCTTCTGACTATGAAGTACAGTACAATGACATTGACACTTGTATCCCTGTGTATCTCTCGGTCACAGTCATAGGTATCCGTGACACAGAAGGCTTGAAGGATGACTGCTTCTTTTTATCATTGTTAATGCAAAATATGAAACATTGAAATGCATTCAACATCCAGCGGTTTCTTAAAGTTCCACATGTATATCTATCTTTATCTGTCTTGCGTCATCCATCCACATGAACTACTGGGGAATAAAGTGTGAATTACTGAAGATTTATTGAAAGAACCGTGGATGACGCATTAACATCTTTAACCATTTCCTGTTTGTGGCCCTCCAGTGCATTTGTCACACTGCAGGGGTTAACCCAGGGGTGAGCAACTTCAGTCCTCAAGGTCCACCAACAGGTCAGGTTTTCAGGATATCCCTGCTTCAGCACAGGTGGCCCTTGAGGACTTTAGTTGCCTACTCATGGGTTAAACACACCGAGGGGAAAATGAACAACAAAAGCGTAGTGACATCGCAGCACTGAGGCTATCATCGGGAGAGTGACTTTTAATCCCTCCCTGAAAACATAATTATAGGTGGCCTTTTGAACTTTCGCAATTATCTTTGTTAGTTAGCAAGTGCAAGGAATAAGCTTTGCTGGGTTAGAGCTGCTCGGCTGGCTGCCTGTCTTTATTGATTGCATTCCCTTACAATCGAACTCACCAAGCTTGACACAGCCTGATAAAACCACTGGAGCATATGCAAAGGTCCTGTCATCGCCTGGATCATGGGGATTTAAAGCGCAGGCATCATGAGCAAGCATATAACTATCAGCCCATTATACTTACTCTCCTTGGTAAGCAGGGGACAGATGTTTGACAGTATATTAACAGCAATATATAAATATTGTTATGCAAGGAGAAATATTGCACATTTTTGAATTATGGGTCTGAGAGCGGATATCATGAAATTAGTCCCATGCTAAAAATGCAACAGTTTCTTACCCATCAGAAAAATATGATTCGTCACTGGTGCTTCCCCTCCCCCCCCCCCCATAAAGATAAAATACGGTTATCTAAATAAATGTATAAAATAAACCCATCTGCGCACTATACAAATGACCCGGTAAGGGCGCTCGACAGCAACGCCAGCTAAAAAGTTTATTTTAAGCAATATAAATTAGTTATTTTTAAGGTACTTATTAATATTTAATCCTTATATTTAATTATAAAATTATCTAGCAGTTTTCTGGTTATGGGAATTGACTTCTGAGCTCAAATTGATAATGCAATTTTTTTTTTAAGTGTCTAATATTATAATGCTAAGTGTTTGGGGAGCGCAGAAATAGAAATATACAAAATATAGTGCAATATGTATAAATAGTAGTGTGATCTTTCAGTCTTTGTTTCCTATGAGATGTGTACTCACAAATTACTCATTCTTTATAAGCGTTTTCACAACCGGGGTGATATGATGAAATAGTCTGTCTCAGGTATTCTTTTGAGCCCTTCTGGTCTGGTCACTTCTGCTGTTAAAGTAAAGGACCCAAAATAGTGTGTACTTGTATTAAAAAAAATATCTAATAAAAGTGATTCGAAATGCACTCACATGGTCTCAAAGACAAATTAGCATTTGGATAATATCTGGAGCACAGCCAATTGAGGTCTCTTGGCGTTCTGAGGAAACGCATACATGGCACTATCCTAGTTGAATGGCGTACGCAGTACGCAGCGCTACCTACCCAATCGCCCGTCCCTGATCCAGCCGGGAGATTCAGACCGGAAGTGCGGGACGTGAGACTGAGCAGAGCAGAGGGAGGCAGAGAGAACGCCAAGAGACCTCAGCAGGGATAGCAGGGGTAGCAGGGATATCCTGAAAACCTGACCTGTTGGGGGGTCCTGAGCACTGGAGTTGGCCACCCCTGCATTAGTGTGTACGGAGTATTTGAAATCTCATTGGACCTTTCTTACACCTGTCCCCAGTGGAGTAGTGACCCAGTCCTGCCTTTGTATTGTTGTTTGCTGGTTGTTAGCCACGTTTGTGTAACAGAGTAAGATCTGTAGAAAGACTGTAGATCTGTAGGTCACGATCACACAGCTGTCCTGGAGTTAGTTGGCGGACATGTCTTCCCCATGTATTCTGTAGTACTTATGAAGACTTTGTCCTCATGCAGTTAAAGCGGCAATGCTGCCTGCACCCTAAAAACCTAGCAACTGAAGGGTCCTTGGAACTAAAAATAGCACCGTTCAACTGTGGAGGACTTCACCCCCCCCCCCCCTGGTTACCCTGCTGTAAAGAAAACGGGGGTGGGGGTCCTCCGAAGCTGAACAATGCTATTTTTCGTTCTAAGACCCTTCAGTTGTTAGCTTTTTAAAGTTCTTTAAATGGCCGACTAATATCAAGCTGCAATGGCCCAGTGGACCCTTCAAGATTGGTGGCCATTTAGTTTCCCCTGGAGAGCGTTTAAAAACTGATAGCTTCACTGGTACGTACCTCATGAAACAGGGAGTCTCTGGTGCTGAATAGTGCCGTTCAGCTCCGGTGAACCTCCCAGTTCCAATCCAATAAGAAAAAAAAAAAATCGGGGATGGGGAGTGGAGAGGGCTAAAAATGATGGGTCAGGATTGTTGCTTTCATTTCTAAGCTCATAGTTGATGAGAAAATTGACTTAAGTGGTCTATGTCAAAAGGCTAAATACTGCACCAACAAATCCTAAAAATAGAACATTTGCCTTTTATTGCCCAGAATGGCACTAGCTTTGCACTTAAAGAAATGTTGATATAAAGCACCATTTATATTATTCTTTAAGTCATGCTCTGACAATGATTTGCAGGTTAAGTACACCCCCCTCCCCACCCCCCCCATCCCCCTTTCATTAGTCAGGGAAATAGGTGCATGCAGAATTATGGCTTGCCGTGGACCTCCACTATCATTACACAAGTCTCTTCCATAAAATAGAATTAAGGTCACAATCTTGTTCCTAAACTGGTTGGTTACATGTTCTATTTTCTGGTATAAATTTCCAATGAGCAACAACAGAACATCAAAGTTGAAGTTTTATAGAAAGGTTTTATTCAACACATTGTTTTTACATAAGGTATGAATTTATGGCCAGTTAGACGATTCTTTCATATCTTAGACACACAGGGATTGAGCAGTTGAACTATCATCCGGTAATATGTTTTGGTTCTCAACATTTCTCGGGTTTTGTTTGTGGTTCTAAACATGTTTTTAGGCTACTCTATAGTTTTGCCAAAACTCAACGAATTTTTGTTTTGATTTTTTTTAAAAATGGGAAAAAATATACATTTTGGTCAAATTGTTTCAATGTTTGAATTGTTTGACAATTTTATAAAAAAAAAGCAAAACCCCACCAAAATAATGAAGGCAACAGCAAAAACAAACTTGAGGATGAGAGTTTCTTGGGTTTTGGCTGGAATTTCGCTCAAATAGAAAAAAATTAAAACAGCTCGACGCCAAATCGAATGTCGACTCTAAAGTTCAGATTTCAAACCAACGAACGTTCCCATCCGTAGTGATGCTTAACTTGGTTTTACATATGCACTTTGCAACAAGGTAACATTCACAAATCTACTGAAACGTTGCATACAGTATCTGTCTGCTACTCATATGCCAGTGTTTGTGTTCTCCTGCCTCAAGACACCAGAAAAAAACAAACCTGACTGACATCCATTGTAAGAAAAGGCTCGATCCTGTGCTGATTTCTTTATGGTTCCAAAGACCCGCGATTGCATTTATGCACACCGAGGCAGAAGTTTACAACAGGCAGCCAGGGGCTGATAATCAGTAGATCTATCCTGACCAAGTTACAAAGCATTCTCCTTTCAATGTGACACGTCAATCAAATGTCACTGATATCATCATGTTCGATACAGTATGTGTTGATTGTGTCCAAAAAGCCAATAAATTACCAACCCTCAGCCCAAATACATTATTGTGAAATCAAAACATGATTTTGTGGGTTCTCAAACTCTGGGGGGAAAAAAATGTTTTATTCTGCAATGATCATTGCAACAAAATATGTTAAGTGGATATGGGTCCTTAACCGCTTTGCTGCTCGAGAGGTCTGCAATGCATTGCAAAGCAGTAAAAGGGGCAAATAGTATAGTTATAGTCAGTGGTTGACAAATCACCAAAAAATCTACTCGCCACACAAAAAAATCTACTCGCCACCTAGTACCAAACGTGTGCTGCTTGGGCCAATATTTACTCGCCATGGGGTTAAATCCACTTGCCCGGGGCGAGCAAATGTATAGGTTTGTCGAACACTGGTTATAGTATTATTTGGGTCACGTAAAGCTTGGCAAGCAAATAAGATATATATCTATTTTTTGGTACTGTATGCTTTATATTTCCTTTTAAACCAGGTGTCTTCTATAATAATGTACGTAAGCAATATTTATATCAAAAATCACTCATTTAGACTAAAGGAAAAATTAATCTACACAATTGTATCACAAACTTGTTACAGTAACTCCTCTTTATTTCCCTCGTTCCCATAAACTTTTACAATTTCTTTCCATAGCAATCTTACAACGATATGGGAAGACCTATCTGGCTCCAGATTGCTGAGTCTGGCTACAGATTCTCTTTGGGTGCAGTTGCTGGAGGTGAGTGATATGTCTGTGCTCTGTTTTCAAGGTCGGGTTATAGTAATATTATCTCAGTAGACAAGCACAGATCAGCTAAGGTGCAGTGCATTGTTCTAAAGAGCAGGAACTGGAGGGCTATGTGAAGTGCTCTTTATTTTTGCCTATGATCAGAAGACCCGCCAGTACAGCAGTGGTACCTCTGGCTCCAGACAGTCTTCAGGGCAAACCTTCCTTAATAACATAGTACTTCCGGATACAGTACTGAGCGCTAACATTAATTATGCTTGATGGCACCGATACAAGGAAAAGAAAGTATAAGATGAAAGGGAAGAAAACAAAGAGATTTTACAGAATAAAAAGGAAGATAAAATTGAATCAATGTAGCAAACCACTAGTTTACTTTAATTGGGGCCATTTTTGACCCATGGTATTTCTTAGACGTAATTTGTTCCTTGATAGTAAAAATGAACAAAGGAAACGATGGATGAGTGGATACATCAGTTGAGATTTAGTTGAAAAAAACACCTTTATTTTAAGGAAATTAGCAATTTTACCAATTAAGTGCTAGTGGGTCTGCCAACTGACAGGTCTCTGCAGTGCCTTGCTGCTGCCCCCACTGGCACTGTAGGAGTTATAATGCCACGTCTAAAACGGATGGGGGAGGTTCCGCAATGTTTCTAGATGTGAATTGTGTATGAAAACTGAAATTACTAGTACGTTGTATGTGAATACATCAGATGACATTGTATGGATAGCAAAGGATTCTTCAGTATTTCGAGCTGTAAATTGTAATTCAGGTAGATGAGTAGAAACAGGATTGTAAATAGAAGTAAATCTTTAGAAACCCCCAAAGGATTCCAGTTTACAATTGACATCCATAATAAATGTAAACCCTTTGTGGACAGTCCTCGAATTGCAAACTAACGTAGATGGGTAAATATAGCAAAGACATTAAAACTATGCGAGGAGACCGGAGATCAATCTAACACTGTTTAATCCAAAATTACCCCTATACCAAAAGATGGCCAATAATGTAAATAACACATGTTTTAAATGCAAGAACTGCAGGTCACATTCAGATGTAGGTAAAATATTCTTTGTTTTCAGCGCATCGCCAGGGTTAAAAGCAGAGCTTTAGTTATGCATACCATGCATTTAAAATAGAGCTTTGATGTTGGTCAAGCAAGACCTGACTCGTCATTCAGACTTGTGTGTGTCTGCAGAAAGCCGTCACACAGCGTCACTCCCTGCATGCGTGTGTCAGAGGTGGAGTTGGTCAACCCTAATGGATGTTCTAATTCACAAATAATAATCATTTTATATGATTAACTGTGTTATGTTCGATCTCGATCATTTTGTGGGCTGTTAACCCTTTCCTTGCTATCAGCAGCGCATTCCTCTGATGTACTATGGCCCCTCCTAGCAGCAAAACACATTTAAAGTGTGATTATATCAAATACATTATAGCACTTTTATTAATTGTATTACCTACTTAATTTGGAAATACAGACTACTGGTTGCTGCAAATGCATTTAGTTTGATAAATACTGGTTATTAGCCTAGATGTTAGTGATGGTACCAATAACCGGTTTCATTTCACTATTACACTGCACTTTGTTTTTGTGTTTTTATTGTAAAGCAAAAATAGCAAGTTGCAGACTTTAATAGTCTGTTACTCGGCATTGGAGGTGTAAGCCCATCCTGCAATAAAAGGGTCACTCTTGTTTGTCAGTGTTGTGTTTCTGTATTACAGATCATATGAGAAAGAACATGCTTCAGTGAAAATAGCTACAAAATATACTACTGTTGCATGTATTCCTATCTGCACTGTTTACCAATAAGAAGCAAATGCAGCAGATATGGGACATTATCATGGATAAGAGGGAGTAGGACAGGTTACCATATAGTCACATGATTACGGACCAGAGAAGGGCCCAGCATGATAGTATTGTTGACGGTTTGCTACAGCAAAACATAGTTCTGTAGCAGTATTGAATATAGTTATGCACTTGAAGCTTGCTCCAGTTTGTCCTCCTATAAACAGCACCTGCTTCTCAAGTGCCCTTTGTATTTATATTCTCATTTCTAGCTGTGGGAGCTACAGCCGTCTACCCCATTGACCTTGTAAAGACCCGTATGCAGAACCAGCGATCCTCATTCGTTGGCGAGCTGATGTACAAAAACAGCTTTGACTGTTTTAAGAAGGTGGTGCGTTATGAGGGCTTCTTTGGCCTTTACAGAGGTGAGTGGATTAAACACTTTTTCTGATATATTTTCAAAGCGCCAATTACCAATCATTATAAAGGGTTATTTACATATACAGTTTAAATCCCTTAAAAGAAAAGGAGATGTTCTTTGCAAATACCACTCTTGGGGAAAATAATGTAATAATAATATGTTATCATACTGGTTCTCTAATTAATTACTGTTTGGAAACAGTGGGGTCTATGTATCAACAATTTGATTTTTTTTTCCCTGTCTAAAACATCATTATTAAGAGTATTTCTACTGTTGTAGAAGTTGGTGCATGATGCCACAGTATTCTACTGTAAAGAAAGACTTACGCTAGCTTTAAGGTGACGGAGAAAACGAACGCAGAAATTCGTCAAGAACGGTAACGCAAGCCGCACATTTCTTAATATATAGACCTGCACCAATAATGCAAATGTCACTTCCCCCTAACGCCTCCCATTAACTCCCTAAATCCCTCATCTCACCGCAGACATATCCGAAAGTGGCACAGCCAGAATGAATACATTCACGTCATAGACATGACGTGAGTTGCAACAAAATAACTTTTCGCCTGCATGTTGCCTACATATTTCCCAGGCCGGCACCGGCATATTTATCCATTACTGCTTGGAAACCGTATTCTAAAGGTGAATTCGCTTTGAAACGCTCCGTTCTACCGTTACCAATGCTTTGTTGGCCGCTCTGACAGGAAAGGGGTTTAACTACTACTGCTAAGTGTGTGTAAATTAATTATTTCGATGAATAGTGTGGGAGCATTATACCAGGAGTTATGTATTTACCATACAGATGGCATCTTTAAGCTTAAATATAAAGGAGTTATGTTATTATTAATGAGTACAGAACGTCTTCTCCAGTTTGTGCTCTGTAAAATATAACATATTGTACCTTAAAAATATTTGTGGCACAATAACTTCCAAGGATCTAAAGGAGCTATGCGTTGGAGAGATCTTTTAAGCAGTTTCTTACCACGCGGTTCCCTGTACATAGACATTTAAATCCTGAGTAGCAGCATTTGCAGTAATTTAAAATAGTTTTTGTAAGGCCCGCATTACTGATTGCTCACTGGCATGAAGCTTTAGGCTGAGTCCCTGGTGGTCACAGCGGCGCGCACTACTGCGTGCGCGCCACACACCACAAAACAGCCCTCTACAGGACAGGCCCCAGTGGCAGTGTGTGTATGGTCGCGCAAAGTGCTGTGACGCGTACGCAAGCAGGGAAGACAAGTGCCGCGACGTGGTCAGGTGTCGGCGCGCCGCCAATGGTAGAGCAGATATTCACGGTCAATGCCGTGCCCCCCGTCTTGGCCTAGCCCCCGTGCGCTCCCCTTGAGCTCCCCTACAGACCACCGATCGCGGCTGTAGTCTCTGCACGCGCCGCCAGGCAGGATTGGGGCCGTAGCCATACAGTAGCTATCTTGAAAGAGGGAAAACGCCCTCTTCTTAAATAACATGTACCTGGAACTTGGAGAGTTTCTTCCTGGCTTAACACAAGGATACCCCACAAGAAAGGAAGGGTGAGCAATGAAGGGGATTGCTGCTTTAATGTCCAAGTTGGTCAACTCCAAGATCGTAGCTACACATATCCAATGAACCACGTCAGTGCACAAGGGGCTTTACAATGAGCTGAAGGTCCCTGTAGTACCGAAGGCGTTCGTCTCCCCATAGAAGACAAAAAGGGGAGTGCTGATGCTCGCTGTCTTGTCTCACAATTTACAGTGGGTGTTCTTTTAGAACCAGGGTGGGAGGAATAGTCTCTTTGTATTCTCTTCAACTCCCCTTGCACTTAATAACTACCTTTCCACGGCACAGAAGCCTTTTAAATTACAGACAGGGGGCTGGAAACGAAGGCTGTTGCATTAGTTATTGGTTGGGTTCCTTCTGGTAAATGTTATAAAAGAAGTATCATCCCTCTTATATCCTGGTCCGGACACATCAGTGATGGGTATTTATTCCCACTTTCAGAGCGGGGAAAAGAATATCAATTTTTCAAAATGTGTGTACTGTTTCTCAGTTAAAAATGCTGCCACTTGGTCCTCAACGAAGTGAAGTTGACGACTAGCAGCTTTATTATTCATAATAATAATAATGAATGAGAGCGCCCTCTAGTTTTATGCCGGTGTTAAACTGGAGCCAGAACTCAGCGAGAGCAGAGGGGACTCATCTTCTGCAATCAATAAGAGGCTTTCTGTGTTTGTATAATTGCATTTATGTAGCGCCACAGTTTACGCAGCGCTTTACAAAATGTACAATACAAGGTAAATAAAGTACAAACAATGGGGATAGGTGCGACAGGCAAATGACAACATCAGGCTAAGGGAGGTCCTTCCCCGAAGAGCTTACAATCCAAGTGAGGCTTGCTGACCTTCTGTTAAGGTTGACAATAACAGCACCATTACAGCAGCACGCCATGACCTGTCGGCTTCTGCTAGTTTCAAACCAGTTGCTTTTAAGTTCAACTATTCACATTGAAATTCACTTGTAAGTTAATGAGATTTAAATGTACAGTATCTGGTTATAAATGCTTGAAATATACCATGTTGAAATCTAATCATTTTAAAGTCTTTTAAATGGATCTAAAATGACATTACACTGTGGCCCTTCCACTCCTTACTGTTTTCTGATCCGGACCCTTTGGAGAACTACTAGAAAATCCCCCGTGGAAAGCCTTTTACAGGTATATTTATAACGCTTATTTAGGGGTCATCCAAAATGACCCACGCAAAGAAATCGTACAATAAAGCCTGCAGATCAATAACACAGTTATACCTTTCTTATTTTCGTGCAAAAGGTGCAACTCAAAAAAATCTGTTGTGCTGAATAGAAAATAAGAAAGGTATAACTGTGTTATTGATCTGCAGGCTTTATTGTACCTTTTCTTTGCGTGGGTCATTTTTGATGACCCCTAAATAAGTGTTATAAATATACCTGTTAAAGTCTTTAGACGGGAGCTTTTCTAGTAGTTCTCCAAAGGGTCCGGATCAGAAAACAGTTAGGAGTGGAAGGGCCACAGTGTAATGTCATTTTAGATCCATTTAAAACACTTAAAAAGTATTAGATTTCAGCATGATGTATTTCAAGCGTTTATAACCATATACTGTATATTTATATCACCTTAACTTACAAGTGAGTTTCACTGTGAATAATTGAACTTAAGCAACTGGTTTGAAACTTGCAGAAGCTAACATTCCCAGGGCCACATCATGGCCCTACTGGGGCCGAATGTGGCCCTCAGGGGTCCAGTTGACGAGCCCTGCTTTACGGTCATAACCTTTTCCTATGACCCTAATTCCGTCTGTGTTCCGTCTCACATTCTTATGGAGGAAAACTTCTTGACTGCAAAATATGAAACGTTTTATTCACATGCTGTCAATAGGTAACCTTGGGGCGGGAGAAATGCTAAAACCAGCAGTAGCGGCATCAATCCTCCTACACATAATCCAGAATCCATAATTGTTTTGGCAAGCTCACCCAGCAAACATAATCATTTTAAACCTCCTAATACGCATGGGGAAGCTTCTAGGATATGACCACACATGCAAAGACAACAACAACACATCCTCATGCTGATGGCTAGGAAAACATGTGTGTGATACATCCTAAGCTTTTGTCTGATACAATGACACAGCGCCTTCAATATTAACTCAGATCCATAAACCGGCACTAGCTTTAGCACCCATCAGATCCCATTCATATGAATGGGAGTAAAGTTGTGCAAAATCTTAGCACTCTATTGTGAATCTAGCCGAATGCTGTATCCAGTTATGTATATCCTTAAATCGCTAAGCATAATGCAGAAATGATAAAGCAGCATGTTTTTTTTCTCTTTGTATGGTATGTTTTATATATGTATGTTCGTTTACTTGTCCTCTTCATATAAACTGTTAATTTAAAAAAACGAAAAAAGAACGGTCTCATTGTCGGGTATAGGACTAATAACTAGGAGTGGAACAGCCCTATGGCGTAATACAGAGGTGCTCAACTCTAGTCCTCAAGACCCTCCAACAGGTGAGTTTTAAGGATATCCCAGCTTCATATTGAGCCACTTGTGCTGAAACAGGGATATCCGGAAAACCTGACCTGTTGGGGGATCTTGAGGACTGGAGTCGAGAACCCCTGGCGTAATATGATGTGATATAGACTGCAGCTACTCTTTTTATTTAAAAACCTTAGTAGCGAAAGAATAAGAGATAACAGATGTTCTCACTGCCAAAATGGATGATAAACCTTTAAATGGGCGTAAATAGCGTAGCCCCTTGTTTGTGACCTGCTGAATTTAAACACATTTCAATGCTGCTACTACCAACTGCAGAGTATCTGCAGAGTACCGGAGGGGCACTCGCCATCATGTGACTGCCTTCTCCGAAGCGCTCAGACACTGTTGACAGATGGGGAGGAGTCGCCCTCCTTCCATTCCACTTCATTAAAGATCGCGTTCGGAGCAATGGGACTCCCCTAGAAAAAACGAGCAGCAACGTTATGACTTACCCTGGAGAGCCAGAACCCATGACATAGGAGGTTTAAATAGCTTCCTCCCACTGCTAACGTAATACTCCTTGAGAAAGGGCAGTCTATGCCCGAAACGCGTGGGAGGAGGTTTCTCATTCTCGTTTGTCCTGAGTGTTCCCTTCATGTAGTTTAAATAAATATTTCCTGTTTTTAAACTATCCTGGTGAGTCCCTGTCCTCTTGAGTGGCTGCAGCATCGATCTCTTCTTTTTTCCCATGACATAGTAACTAGGTCTCAAGGGCACCCAAAGGATTACAGAACAGGTAGGTCCTCCGGAGGTAAACCAGGCTGTTTTTGACTCCGGGGACCTCCCAGTTCCCAAGATAGTTACCGCTTTAGAAGCAGGGAGTCCCCGAAGCTAGAAATATCAACGTTCAGCTTGGTTTAATGATTATAACAAACTCAAGTATAAAAAAAAGGATTAGACGAGATTGCTGTGTTAGCATAATCAGCCTTAACTAATTCTCACTCATTTTAGGAACGTACAATACATTTTATGTTGTCCAGAAACTCCAAATCGAATGTATTTTTGGTCCTTTCGCTTTATATTGTGGTAGATGTGAGATTGTGGTGCCTCGCTCAAACCCCTAGGTGGATGAATGAGGTCGCGTGCTGCCAGGGATAGATACGTAGGCTAACGGGATGTGAGTGTGAAGAGCACACAAAAAGATCCCCAATAAGGCGCACTGCAGACCTGCGGTGCGCCTTATTGGGGATCTTTTTGTGTGCTCTTCACACTCACATCCCATTAGCCTATTGTGGTAGATGGCAACGAGGTTGATGGCACACAAACATCATGATCCTCAATTAGTGTGTTCAGCAATAAAGTGCTCTGTTCTTTTATAAGCACCTGATGTAAACAATACGTTGTGCTGTAATGCATTGCTAGTCCCTCTGCGAACAATGGGGTTAAAAGGAGATTCAGTGGCTGCAATTGTGTAACAACCCTCAGTATTGTTACTTACTGTACTGCAATATTTACATTTTCCACATGAGGATTCATTATCTCCGTGCTCATAAACTAGTGCTCTAACCCTAGAGCTCTAAGTGGGGTTCAACCCTTTAAGACACTGGTGGGCAACAGCCGGCCCGGAATGGGACATTTGGTCACCGACCGTTTCACTGCGACCAAATGACCGCCGATGTTCGGCTGCAGAGGGACCCTCTCCATTTTAGCGGTCGGGGTATATGGGCTTAGTTTTTTGGGGGGTTAGGTTAGGGGGTTAACTTTAGAGGTTTTAGTGGATGGGGTAGGGGGTTAACTTTAGGGGTTTTAGTGGTTGGGGTAGGGGTTAACTATAGAGGTTTTAGAGTTTGGGGTAGGGGGTTAATGTCACGGTAGCTAGTGATAGGTTATAATAATGCACACCCAAATATCTGGGTTGAATTGAACACTACTTAGATATAATAAATAGAGTTTATTCCTTAAAGAAGGTGAACTCAAGATATACAAATAACAGGCAAAATATAGACACTTACTCAGGAATGGGGATGATGAAGTAATCAGGAAACAGGATTAGTAATTCATCAGGCATCAAATAGTTGGTAAACTTGAAGTCACGAAAACACGAACAACACAAGCATAGGACTGACACTGGTTGATATGTAATTCCAGTCCTATACCTTATCATTGAGTGCAGGTCATTGGAGAACAATTACCTGCACCCAATCTCTCCTTGCCACCTCACCTGAGGGGCCCCGTAATACCTGCCCACTGGGTGGGTATTATTCTAATCAGGGGCTTATTTCCCTAGCCTCCCGCCCACAAGCCCGGCGCCTGAATGTCTACTTGGCCAGGAAACCCTTTGTCCTAGGGTGTGACTTATAACACTTATCCTCAAGTACCCACGTCCTTCTTTCTGTTGTGCTCGCATACACAAGCAGGGTGGGGGAGTCTTTGACCAGGGGTTTTATTGTAGACCACTTGTCTCCCTCCCTGAGCATTAACATAACATATGGGCTCTGAGTTTTTATACCAGACCCAAAATATAATTCCTTCTTTAATATCTTCACATATTAAAATAATCCGTTCTGTGGGTTTGAGCGGGCTGAATTTTGCCAGGTCCTCATGCCGGCGGACCTTTGCAATAGTGGCCAAGTTTCAGCGTTCCACGACCCCCAGAACCGGAGATACAAAAAACAAGTTAAAATCCCCTATTAACTTTAATGCCAGATTCTCCGCCATAGCTAAAATAAATCTCTGCTTTTCACTCTCCCATTGAAATCAATGGGCTCCACCGCTATAGGCTTTCAATGGAGCAACTCCGCCGTTGAAGTCAATGGGCTCCGCCGCTATAGTCTTTCAATGGAGCAACTCCGCCATTGAAGTCTATAGGAAAACCACAATTTTTCACAGTTGCCCATACTCCGTCTGGTTGTTCGGACAGGGCTGGAAATGGCCATGCAGTCATGCCGGAACAGCGACTACATGCGACCCAAATCCCAGCCCTCTGGTCCTCACAGAACCGGAGATATGGGCTTTCACATTTTACACTTTCGGACTTAGCCGTTTTAACCCCACGCGGCTTTCCCCCATTGGAATCAACATGGCGGCGGCGCCGCCATAAGAAATGCATGGGCCAGTGCCGCCATGGGATTCAATGGGACCTCCGCTCCGCCATTAGAGTCAATGGCGCGGCCCTTTACGGGGGTCCTTAATCCTCGGACCCGGTGGTGGTCGAGTGTGGGGTTTCCAAGGATCTAGGGGCAAAAAGAATTTTATTCCTGGGTGCCCTAGAACCTAAGTTTCCCACGCCAATTGTGTTTGACCTTGAACTAGTGTGATAAAAGCTCTTTTTAAAAAAATGTATCCGCTTCTGCGGTCTGTGGTTTGGATGGCTGCCAACCCGTTCCTGGAGGTCGGCGTCGAGGAATCTCCATTGAAATGAATGGCTCCATTGACTTACAATGGGGAACCGCCGCTCCTCCTCTCGGGCGCCACCTGCAGGTCTTCTACCGAAACGGGCCCAAATCGCCGGAATCTCCATAAGGTTGCATTGGGCTGCAATGGCGACCTATGGAGAGCTGCAAAATGGAGCCTGAAAAGGCGGGAAAATGGAACAAAGGGCTATAAACACTGAATTAACATTAACCCTTTCCCTCCCGCATCAATTCCAGTGTATGTGTTGTTGCAAACACTGGAATGGGAACAATACACATTTACAGGGGAATATACATTTGGTTGCTGAAGCAGGGTAAAAACACTTTACTGGACCGCAGTCCAGTTAACCCCTTGCTCTCCAAGTGAGAGCAGGGGGTGGCCAAATGGGGTGTAACCCCTTTAATACCAGGCCAAACCCCCTCTCCCATGACAGTTAACTTTAGGTGTTTTAGTGGTTGGGGTAGGGGTTAACTCTAGGGGGTTTAGTGGTTAGGGTAGAGGCATTTAGGGTAAGGGTTTAGGCTAGGGGCTCTTAGGGTAAGTGTTAAGCTTAGGCACTTAGCAACAAAGCAGCGGTCAGCGACAGGTCCCGGCAGTGGGGTAAGTTGTGGCCAAGCACCGACAGTCATTTGGTCTTGGCGAAACGGCACGACCAAATGTCCTAGACCGTAAGCGTCATTCAGGGGCTTCTCCTGCGACTCCGACGGCCCCACTACATGGGCGCCAGCCACGGCTTCTTTCTTGAGGATCCGTAAGGTGCACGAATGGGGTTACGTGACTGTCACGTGTAAGAAGACGTGTAAGTGTGACATTGACCGGAGGATTTACACAAGTTCATATTAACTACATTAATTTTTAGCATTTGGACAGAAATGTCAGTAATATGTGAGAAAACAACATGAAAACATTGGTAGATATATAATCCGTAGGTTCAGCATGAGTTGTTTAGGTTTATATGGTAAATTGTATCGTTATTACACCATAAACACAAATTTCTTCAGCATTCAGAGGTACAAATATCCTCGACACTCAAGGGATATAAATATATTGTGTCGTCGTGGAACCCCTTGAAGCAGCAGTCCCCCCTACTCGATAGCCTTTCACCGAAGCCCAGGATTCCACAGAACGCAGGTTGAAAACCACGGCTCCAACTCAGAGGTGCTGGGGCTTTGCAAAGCTGTTTATGTCTATTTCTGGACTTATGCCTAAATGTGCTTCACCATTAAAACATGGAGCGATCAATGCATAGAAATAGTCCCTGTTGTTAGAAGCACAGCACTCTTTACAAACGGGTTATTTAAGATCCACACACCTTGGGGCCATCAGGAGAAAACCCAGGACACAATATTGCTGCTGTCCTTGAAGTAAAATGTCAGAAACATCTTTATTCACTTCAACATCTGTTGAAATGTTGAAACCAGGCTCCTGCTGATAGTCCTTTGGGATCTCTGTCTGCGCAGCAGTAGGAAATCTCTCCTCAGACTGCAGAGATGATCATATACTGTAAGAGAAAAAATAAACACAAACACATAGTGAAATGCGTTAGGGATAGGGTAATAATAGACAGATAAAGGACACTTAGAGCCTTGAGTGGATTGAGGCTGTTTTAAACAGTGTAGCACCAATGTGTTAGTATTAAAGAATTTCTCGTGGTGTACCAAAAATGCTAATTGATTAGGTAGGTACAAAAAAAGATAGACTTTAAACAAAACTCATTACAATTTTTTTTTTACATCACGACGACTGGTTAAAATTAGAATCCTGCTCACGACAGCGTGTTAGGTCATAAGCAGCTAAGCAGGGGGTAGCGGAGTTGATATTGAGTCCCGGCTGGTCTGCCAGGTATGCTGCAGACGTGCTGCTCCGTGTGCTTGTTCTTCTCCTCCTCGGTCGCAAGTGTGGATCAGCCTCTTTGGATGACGGCACGCATTTCTCTGGCTTCAGCTGGGGAATCTCTGAATCTCCTGTATTAACCCTTCACCCTACGCGTTTCACGACTTGGCGTCGCTTCCTCATGGGTTTAGAGTGATGTCATCCAGAGAGGCCGATCCACACTTGCGACCGGCAAGAAGAAGAAGCGCACGAAGCAGCACGTTGGCAGCGCATCAGGAAGACCAGCCGGGACTCATTACCAACTCCACTACCTCTTGCTTACGAACCAGCACGTTGTTGTGAGTAGGATTCTAATTTTAACCAGTCGTCGTGATGTAAAATTTTTTTTTTGCCATGGAAGTTTTGTTTTCATTCTATCTTTATTATATTTTTGTACCTACCTAATCAATTAGAATTTTTGGTACACCAAGAAAAAATCTTTAACACTTGGTGCTATCTTTTTAAAACAGCCATTTATATACCTCCCCACTCCTGGCTCCAAATGGTTTTTATCTGCCTATTGTACCCTATCCCTGAGGTATTTCACTATATACTGTATATTTGTTTGTGTTTATTTTTTCTCTTATATGATCATCCCTGCGGTCTGAGGAGAGATTCCCGACTGCTGTGCAGACATATATCCCAAAGCATTATCAGCAGAAGCCTGGTTTCAACCTTTCAATTTTGTTGCACTTTGCAGTGAACTGTTCCATAGCGCCATTTATAGTTGTTTTGGGGATCACTCCTCTTCCTGCATGAGAACAAGCTCGGGCTATTACTATGGGCTCTTAACTATATAGGGCACGTAACTTAACTGAGAACAATAAATTGTGACAGGACATTATTACACATAACTGTACACTTTAGAATATATACATGAGTCATGGTGAAGCACTCTTAACTGAAACTCCAAGGAACCTGATTCTAGAACATTGGGTGGAGTTATATATTCTCTTCTATCTCCCTATGATGACATCACTGGTAACCATGTTATATTTGAAAGGAGTACTCACATGTATCTAAGTAGTCAGCTGCCACGGCTGCTCAGACGTCCCCAGCAAGCAGCAGTAATTAAATTACTTAATACATTTCTCATGTTTTTAACCAAGTTCTCTGGAGTGCCGGCTATTTATATTTTTCATCACTATTCACCAGACGTCCTACATCACATGTGGGGAGTGGGGGAGAAGGGCAATACCAGAGTTAACCCACCCGGTTAACACATTAAGGCTGTTAACCCTTTACACTAATTAGTAGTCCCCAAAGGGGGAGGGGGAAGGCTAGAGGAGGTATACCGTTGGTTAATTTATAAAGCTAAGAACATAGAATTTTATTTCACTTTGCTAAAATAACATGTACAAACTATATGCTATATACCTACCAAACCTGCTGATATCAGCTGTCTAGTGTTAAAGCAGCAATGCCCACCACACAGGAATTTTTTAAGCTAAATTCTTGCAACCAGACCCAGTTCAGGCACAATTAATTTGTGATTTCCCACTCCAAAAGGGATATAAAAATGGCTACTGTTGCATCTTTGCTAGCGATTATTGAGAAGAACGTCACTTTGATGCATACTATTCCATGTGCTGACTGACTGCTAGTGGCTCGTGTTCCCTCTTTAGCTGATCAAAAATAAAAGGAGTACTTCAAGTAATAAGGTATTCTGCCATGGCTGCTGACTGTGGCATGGAAGGATCCATGCTGTACATGTATAATAAAGAAGAACACACTCTTGTGTTTTTTGTTTAATTGTTTAATTAGCAGTGGTCAACGTTTTGGTCCATTACCTTGGACCTTTCCCAAGTCTTGTATATTCGAGACTTGGGAAAGGTCCAAGGTAATGGACCGAAATGTTGACCACTGCTAATTTAAACAAGAGCACGAGAGTGCGTTCTTTTTAGCACCAGGACATAGCTGGTCCATGAGCCTTAAGCCGAATGATGAAGAAGTAGCAGTTTTGCACCCTGGGTTACAGTTTGCTTCCGTCCTTTATGTAACATAAGAGCAAAAAATATTGCTAAGTGAGATCAACTGCTTCTTTAACCTTTACAGAGTCTTTATGCAGAACCTGGTACGGCATGCTGGAGCCCTTGCTCGTTTTCTAAGGGGTAATCAGGCTGACCACACGGGCAGACCGGCAAGCACAAACAGAAGAGGAGCCCCCTCGATTTTCATTTGCGGCACCCGGGCGCCAGTGGTATCATGTGATTGCTTCTGGAGCAGTCATGACCCAGATGTCTGGTGGCACGCTGGTGCACGCCAGACCTGCGGCACGCGAAGGGGTAAACTTGTTCAACACCAGGCATTGGAAAATCAAGAATAAAAAAGTTAATTAACGGAAAGAAGACAAAAAAAAGCCAACAAATGTTGGATAGAAATTAAACTTGAATGATTTCAGTAATTATACAAGGCATTGCGGATAAATCACATCCCTGCTTCATGTGTGTGCTACAGTCCTTATGAATTGGATCTATACATTTAAGAATGGCCCTGGTTTGTTAACAGCCAAAAAAAGCTGCTCAAAACGGAGAGCCAAAGAATATATGTAATAATGTCAATAATATATAGGACAACTGTGGTTAGCACATGAGGGAAAATTCAAACGTGGGATTCGGCATATGTTGCTTGGAGAAGAAACCAAAGACAGAAATGTGCAGAGTAGGAGTTCCAATGGACAACGCTACCTGGGATAGGCATAAAACAGAGGAAAGATATATCACCTCTGTAGATCCCTAGTGTAGCACTCCGTTAATGCTGCATATCCGTCCGTTTTTTCTTGGGCGTAGGCGTCGTGGTGTCCGATTCTGCTGCTACTTCCTTCTCGCACACTTTTCAAGTGGAGCTCCCGAGTGCCGGTGGTATGTGCACCTACTTCCGGTCCGTCCGGGAACGCTCCCCTCGCTCCGCTAGTTCCGCGAGTGATCACAATGTGGCAAAGAATCCCATATAGCGTGCCCTCATCATCACCTCAGTGCGTCTCTCCAATCAGCAGGCGGTATACAGGAGAATAGAGATCGGTATGAGACTGCAGAGTCCAGGAACAAAGCACCCTCAGCTCACCAGGTATGAAGGAAATAAAGAAAAACAACCTCCTACGCGTTTCAGGCTCTAAAAGCCCCTTCTCAAGGAGAAAGGGCTTTTAGACCCTGAAACGCGTAGGAGGTTGTTTTTCTTGTATTTTGTTTGTCTTTTTTCGTTTTTATGTAGTTAAATTAAAGTTTTTATTTCCTTCATACCTGGTGAGCTGAGGGTGCTTTGTTCCTGGACTCATACCGATCTCTATTCTCCTGGTTTGTTAACAGCCATCTCACACACTGTGCTATGTATGATACATGCATTTTGAGAGCAGGTTTGTTGTAAGTTGTGATACTTTGTAATGGAGTGAGTATACGCAGGAAAAAGTGACGTGAGATTTTGAAAGTTCTGTACACCCTATGAAATCCATTAGGAACTGTCTTGTTTGTTGGTTGATTAAAAGGGGTCACATCCTTAACATGTCTTTCTTTTCTTTTAAATAAATGCAGAACTTTTAAATAAGATATCTCTATATAACATTGTTGCACTAGGATTAAGCACTTGCTGGGTTTTTATCATAGACATGCATAATAAAGAATGAACATTTCCTTTTTCTAATTGGATGACTTCTTGGTTCACAGCATATTTTCCTTTCAGAGATGCGTATAAGGGCAAATATTTTATTTATTATTAATATCTGTTTTGCACAAGGAGCCAACACATTCTGTGACACTGTACAGTAGGAGATTAAAGTGTTTACTGAAGTCTCGGCTGCAAAACGGGTACAACTAGGGTTGCCAGGTGGCTTCTCCAAAAATACTGGACACAATGGTGAAAGGTGCAATGCGTTCGAGACACTCACACCACTGTCACCTCTCTCTGCTCCATGCTGTCTCCTCCTCTCCTTGGCCCCACCCCCAGGCTCCTGGCACTTCCTCCTGATTGGCTGCTGCTGGGTAATGGAGCCAGTCTTGATGGAGGAAGCTGCCCAGCCCCCTAGAAACAGCCCTGCTCTCTCCCTGCTCGGGGAAATCTCCTGGCCCCCCAAGCCGGTCGTCTCTATGTCCAGAGAGGTAATACTGGACACATACATGTCCAGTATTACCTCTCATTTTTTACTGGACAGAGTATCCAAATACAGGACAGTCCGGTTCAATACTGGACACCTGGCAACCCTATGGCCCGTACAAAATAATTGCACATATTTTTATATATATATATATATTTAAAAAAAAATCACTTGGAATTATTTTACTTTGATAAATACGAGGTTGTTTTTACATCGACCTTGCCCCAGTTTTTCAGCCAGGAGACTATAGTGAATAAGACCCCAGTGATTTCAAATATTAGATCACATACAGGAGGTAAAGAGGTCCCTGCTACTGTCAATATATATTTTCATAATAATTGATTACAAATATTTCAAATCTCCCTAAAACTTGTTTGTTATTGTATGTTCTGTGCAGGTCTACTACCACAACTTGTAGGCGTCGCACCTGAAAAGGCCATCAAACTCACGGTAAATATATGACAGAAGAATAAAAACGTATTTCTTTTTTGTGCTGTGAGGGGCATGTAATCCTTTGCTGGGGCCTCTGACAGTAGATGGAATGAAAGTAGTCCCGGGGACACCCAGATTTCAGAGATAACATTTTTTTAATTTTTTGGGGCTTGTTAATGCTGAGAAAAATAATACGGCTGCAACAATACCTCCGACTATTGTCTGCTGGAGTTAGGCCGACCCTGGCACCCATATTGTTCTCCCTGGTGTATATATTTATAACAATCATCTGCAATTGGGATAGAATACAGAAAGAAGAAGAATCAGTGGGGGGAAAGTTTTTGGAAAATGTTTGGTAGTACTTTCTGTCATCTGAAATAAATAACTATTTATAGTCTTATGGTGCTAGAGCAGTATGCAGGGCAACTTTGCTAAGAATCAACCTTTTTCTTGGTCGTAAAACACATTATAAAGTATAGAAAGTATGTGGTATAGGCAGCACTTCCTAAAGAAGATGTTGAGGCTGTATTTGAATGATGGGTGTGCGGGAACAATGGAGAGACCCCTAATCCCTCCCAGACGAAATATGGAACAGGTGTTCCCAGCACTCCAAATAAAAACTATGATAGTTTTTATTTGGAGTGCTGGGAACACCTGTTGTGTTCCACATTATAAAGTGTGTTTGCTATTTATTTATTTAAACAATGTTTTACCAGGAAGTAATACATTGAGAGTTACCTCTCGTTTTCAAGTATATCCTGGATGAAACCTGTGATTTCAAATAGCAGTCCTTCCAAAGGTTTGGAAAGAGAAACAGTGATACAATGAAAGTTCTCTGTATGCACTGATTTTGTTTAGCCATCTTAATATGTATTTATTTATTCTTTATACAGGTTAATGATTTGGTCAGAGACAAGTGTACTCAGAAAGATGGCTCCATTCCACTGCTTGCTGAAATAGCGGCTGGAGGTTGTGTAAGTATCTTGTGCATTGAAGTAACAAATACAAATGTCTACCTAGCGTTGCAAGGTGCAGGAAGGGGTTATGTCTGTTATGTTTTTCTATCCACTATAGATCTTCATTTGCCCTCCTCTTGTATTTAGATTAGATTCAGCTTGCACCTTCACCCCACAGGGGGTATTTATTACAAGCTATTGGCTGCCTTACCGTCCTATTGGGGAACAGAGGAGGGAACTTAAAGATCATTAGGTGTATGGCTGAATACTCTGACAAAGTACCCCGTCTGGTACGAAACGCGTCAGAGTTGCCATAGACATGTATCGATCCGTTTTTGAGGAATAAAGTTTGTTTTTCATTGCTTGCCGTTTGGTTTCCTTACCGGTGAGCTGTGCATTGCCTTCCTTCCTTCCCCTCTACCTAGCGTTGCAGATCACAGAGAGAAAGGAGTAAAAAAAATCCCTGGAAATTTTAAGGCAACCAAATCTTCTGCTCTATTATTTTATTTAAATATGCATAAGTATTACACAGATAAACATATTATTTTCACTTCTTGTAAAAAGTGTATTTTTGACAGTGGATGGTATTAAACTGTGCAGCAGTTCTGTTTTTGCATAAGCAATATTTAAAGCGGCAGTTCCGGCTGCGCACATTTTTCTTTTAATTATTTGACATAATGGAAACGGGGCATGTCCTCCGGGAACTGAATTGAGTTGTTTTTAGTTCGTGGGACCCCTCCCCTTTCCTGATATACTTATAATTTTTGGTGCCAGTTTTTAAAGCTCCTACCGGGAAACCAATAAGGCCACTTAGAGCGTCCTCGTGTGTTCACATCCACAGGTGGTCTAGCGTTCAATTGCTGCGTTCTACTGTTTATATGGGTATCACCCAGGTCAATGCATTGGAATAGAGCACATGATGAAGGCAAAGGGTCTGACACTGCCTTAGACCTGCTGTCCTAGAGTCCCAAATATACACAATTGTCATTTGACAATAAGCCTTTACTTCACATTTGAACAAAATCTAAATGACCAAAAACAAAACAGTGTAAATCAAGGGTAGCTTGAAAGATGGCTCAAACTGTAAGATTTATCTTAGAGTATCCCTCTTGGGGAATACTAAACAATAATAACACTAAGTCACTAGAGAAAGTATTTCAGTAAATGTAGTACATTGTTTGTGCAAGTGCAGCCATTGTTAGCCCAACTAGAACTAAATTGACGGGTATACAGGTACAGTCTAGATTAGGAATGGCCAACTCCAGTCCTCAAGGGCCAACAGCAGGTCAGGTTTTAGGGCTATCCCTGCTTCAGCACAGGTGGTTCAATGAGTCGCTCAGTCAACATCTGTGCCACTGATTGAGCCACCTGTGCTGAAACAGTGATAGCCTTAAAACCTGGTATGTTGTTGGCCCTTGAGGACTGGAGTTAGTCATCCCAGGTCTCCATCTAGACCAGGGGTGGCTAACTTCAGTATACCAACTTAGTATACTCTACTCAGCACGCACAGGTAATCTAATCGTGTTATGCCACTGGAACTGAATTGACTGGTACAACATAGCGGTATGCCAGCCTAGTACACTATATACCCAAGGTAACCTAATGGGTATTTATACAATACATGTATATTGTGACAAGGCAGACTCTCGGGCACCCTTCCATCACCTCTTTTTATGTTAGTCTGCGTTGATAACACAGGTGTTAGGAGTAATCAGTAGTCGGGACCCAGGAGTATGACTTTTAATGTTTTATTGGAGGCACTGACTGAGATCCTAGTGCTGGTCTGCCTTACCTGCCAAAAACAAACTAATTTCTCCACCAGGTCCTGGAAACCTCACCCACAGTCTTCCCCTGCTTACTGCTACAGGGACTCTTCCAAACCAGATTTTTCCTCCTGATTCTGCAGGGAACACCTCATCCCCACATCAAGCACTAGCTTTTTAAAGGTGCTTGATTGCTACACTTGCATACCTATCTTGGGCTACACAGAACCCTGGTCTGAATTCCTCTCCCCCCATTTTTTTTAAACTCCAATTGTTGTCCCTCCAGCTCAGACTCTGCATATATATATACACACACACACACACACACACACACACACACACACACACACACACACACACACACACACACACACATACATGTGTGTATATATATATATATATATATATATATATATACACATACATGTGTATATATATATATATATATATATATATACATACATACATGTGTATTTTTATATATATATATATATATATATATATATACATATATATATATATATATATATATACATACATATATATATATATATATATACACACATTTATATATACACACACATATAAATAAACACAATGGGTGCTCCTGCTATGAATAAGAATAGATGATCCAGGGCACTGTGGATTTTTCAAAGGATTTATTATGTCAGAACAGTGCTGTTCTGACATAATTAATCCTTTGATAAATCCGCAGTGCCCTGGATCATCTATTCTTATTCAAGTTTAGGATTTTTTTTAGACGGGTTTCCCTGAACCAGTAGCACCGGTAATTGCAAGTATCTTTGATTGATTTTCGTGGTGTGCAGCATTACATCTTATTGTTCATTGCTCCTGCTATGACACATCCGGGAGGTGTATACATATAAACAAACGGAAGTGCTGTCACTCCAAGTTTAATGTTGACAATGTATTGATTCGACGTTTCGGTTCCCGTTCTTGAGAAAGATTCCAACGGGAACTGAAACGTTGAATCCATATACTTTCAGCATTAAACTAGGAGTGCCAGCACTTATACGTGTATAAGGCTGCAGTCCCAGTCATGACTGTGACACGCGCGCCCAGCGGGGGGGCTGCGCGTGCACAGTGCTAACTGCGGTCTGAGGGGAGAGAGGGAGCTTGCGACGGGAGGGGGCGTGGTCGGGGATTTGCGGGGGCGTGGCCATCACGTCACGCGGCTGGTTCGCCCTCATTGGGTGAACCGCCGGTGGGGGCGTGGCCACGCCTCTGTCGCTAGGAGTAAACTCAATTTCCCCTGCCTCTCTAAAAAGCTGTCGTGCAGAGCAGGAGGAAATTGCGCGTCAGGGTAGCAACTGGGACCGGAGGTACTGGGGGGCGGAGTTTAATCGCACAGCGCACGCCGAGACGTGCGCTGTAGTCATTACTGGGACCGCAGCCTAATATATATGTTCACATTCAAATATACCTAGGTGCAAAAATAGGAACCGGAAAGAAAAAAAAAGGGAGACAAGGAAAAGAACATAGAGTAGTACGTCCTTGCAATTACACACTCTCTCTGGTGATAAGTCTTCAACTCACATCGGGTTTTCTTTAACTATAGCGTGTCTCCATATAGAATGGAACTGGTACTGTGAGTTCCGGTCAGGAATTGGTACGGTTGGGCAGTTGCGGTCTCTGTTCTCTAGTGCTTCTTAATCGACCTCTCAGAGAATCCTAAATGTAGACGTAGTGTAGATCCTCACATTTATTGGCTCATAAAAAAGTAATGCACGTACATCAGTTTAAAAAGTATCGCGCTCTGAGAAACACACAGGATCTCTCTGGACACTAAACTCCTCGCGTCTCACGGGCTCCGCCCTCGCGATCACATTGTCAGACTCCGGGTGGCTCTCGGAGTCCCCGATGGGAGATTCCTCCTTCACTCTGTCTGCTTCTGGGAGACGCTGCTTCACCAGTCAGCTTCTTCAGGGGTTCTAGATGTGTGTGTGTGTGTGTGTGTGTGTGTGTGTGTGTGTGTGTGTGTGTGTGTGTGTGTGTGTATATATATATATATAATATACACGCCACCCAAACCAGCATTTGGGTGATGTGTACATTTTGATGGCTTGTTTATAATACGGGCAAATGCTATTAATGATTACTAAATATTTTTGGAAGAGGTGTGCCACTGTATTTTTTTCTGATTAAATACATATATTCTCTATCTCAGCCAATCGCCTCGGTGTATGTCTCTCTCTCAGCAGTCTGATCTGTGTGTCTCCCTTTGCCCCACTGCAGTCTGCTCTGTCTCTCTCTCTCCCCCTCTGCAGTGTGCTCTTTCTATCTCTCCCCCGCTGCATGATCCTCCAAAAAATCAGGGGAGCGTGTCTCATAGCCATGAAAATAAAGAAAACATCACATAGTATAGTAATGTTTAAATCAATGATTATGTGCAGAAGCTCAAAAATGACTACTCACATGAAGGTAGTCAAAATCAAGCAGCCATCCAACTCAAGGGGTGGATGCGCCCTGTGAATATGCAGCAGCCGCCAGCCACAACCTCCAAGGAAGAAAAGAAGAGACCATATAGTGTAGACGGTAATGTATTCTGACAATAGGTATACAAATAAAGGCTTACACTCTGTACGGTCAAGGTAGGCGATAATGGATAGTGGGTAACGGGTATACAGCGAGTCGCGATCTCCTGGGTTCCTCGTTTTCCTCCGCTTCACCGGAACACTGTCTCCACGCCGGGGCTCCCGTCACGTCACTTCCGGTGCGTCGAGAACCGCCGGGTCAGATGGTAAGAGTGGATTCTCTGTGTTCCTTCTCTTGGATGTTAACTGGACTGAAACACTCTACGCGTTTCGCCGTTATTGCTTACGGCTTCGTCAGGAGTCTCCCCCTCTGCAGTCTGCTCTCTTTCTCCCCTCCTCTGCAGTGTGCTCTGTCTATCTCTCCCTCTCTGGTGAATGGACAGTATGGAAGAACCAGGCGCTTACCTTTAGTGACAGAATTTCGGAAGAGCGATGGAACCAATTATTGTGGTTATTTTCTACTGATGTGAAGTTATTCTTGTGATCCCTTCTGCTTCTACCCCTGGTAAAGGGATGATCCAAAGCCCTTATGTAAACGTATAAACAAAACAGAGTAGGGGGAGCAAGGGATGAATAGATGTACAGGTGAAAACAAATATGGACAATTGGTTTATCACAGAGTGAACCCAATGAAAGGGGGGGTAGGGGGGGTTGGGATGGGGGCAAATCAATAAGGGGGTTTAAAATTGCTTACACGGCCATGTGTAAACCCAATCCCAAGCTGGTATCTTTGTGGTAGATGGTGACCCTTCTGCAGTTGAGTGCAGGAGGGGTCGTTGTGATTTACAATATAAATAAATAAATACTCACACGGCCCAGTGTGAGTAAAGGCGCAGTTTTAGAGATGTTCCCAGGGGTGCTGTGTACGCTACTGCTGGCAAGCAGGGGGTTCAATGCAGGTCTCTATCACAGTTTCCCCATTCTGAGCTTCTTCCCCTCCATAGTAAAACAATTTGCCGGTATGCTCCCGTGGCTGCGGTTTGCACCGGTCCCCGGCCGCTCCTCCGCGTCCGGAGTTGGAGTGGATGTCAGTTCCTGGCGCGGCTGTGACTGCAAACTGCTCCCCTCAGCTACGGAAGCCCCAGTGTGCCAAAAATCTTCAACGAATTAGAGCAACGCGTTTCGCCGATTGAACGGCTTCCTCAGGCTCATTTAATGACGTAGGGAGGGTCTGGTAAGCTTATATAGACCCTCAGTTTGCTAATTAGTTAAATAGCGGGAAGGATTTGTTGCAATTACTTGCAATAACTGCCATTCTCTCCATATAAATGATGAGCTCCTTGTGTTCCATAACACGCTACGTTTATGATAATAAAGTTACTGTGTCCATTTTAATCTTGTGCACCCTTTTGTTAGCTGGTGTCTTAAGTGTTCTAAAATAACCTTACACTTTTTCAGTGTGTACTATGTTAAAAAATAGTGCTATCACCTGTTGACAATCCATATCGTCTAACAACCATATTCATAATGTGCAGTCATTTGGGTTACATTTTAAAGTCTAAAGACAGCTCTTCTTAGACAAATTGCTACATAAACACATAGTAAAACAAACAACAAGCTTGCTGATATTCCTTTCTATCTTGTGTACCCTTTTGTTAATGGGTATCTTGGGCGTATTATGATAACCTTATGTTCTAGGTTCATAATAATTTGAAAAAAGGTACTAGCATCTATTTCGCAGTTTATAACATCTAACATACTTAGTCATAGTATGCAGTCATTTGGTTTATACACTGAGGTCTAAAAACAACAATTTTTCTACAGATCACTATAAAAACATGGTTTATTTCTCTATGGTCTTTAAAAATATTTCAAAACTAAAATGGTATTTACGACAACAATTTTTATACAAATCACTGTAAAAACATAGTTTATTTCTCTATGGTATTTAAAATATTTCGAAAATAAATAAAATGGTATTTTAAGACAATAACTGAGGTTCAATTTCTACCGCTCTACGTATGCCTTGCTAGTAGTCGGGTTAAGATTATCCTTAAATTTCCTCATGGAATCACAATAAAGTGGTGATAATTTAAATCAATACATATCAAAGCATTAAAGGTGTTTCTCGATACAAATGGGAAAAATGGATGAAAAAGGGGGAGGGGGGGGGAAAGAGAAGGAGGGATAGGGGATGGGGAACAAAAACAAGCATTAGTATTAAAACCCCCGTGGAATTTTGCGTAAAGTTTGTTGGGGTTGAATGGAACTCTAATAGTTATAACCTCCCTTATAAAAATGTTGGGATGTCCAAATCCCACATCTCTGACGGGGAACCTAGGTGTATACCATAAAGACATCTGCCCTGCGCCTTTACTCACACTGGGCCGTGTGAGTATTTATTTATTTATATTGTAAATCACAACGACCCCTCCTGCACTCAACTGCAGAAGGGTCACCATCTACCACAAAGATACCAGCTTGGGATTGGGTTTACACATGGCCGTGTAAGCAATTTTAAATCCACTTATTGATTTGTCCCCATCCCAACCCCCCCCCCGACCCCCCCTTTCATTGGGTTCACTCTGTGATAAACCAATTGTCCATATTTGTTTTCACCTGTACATCTATTCATCCCTTGCTCCCCCTACTCTGTTTTGTTTATACGTCTCCCTCTCTGGTGTCTGCTCCGTCTCTCTCCACCAATGCAGTCTGCTCTCTCTCCCCCTCTACAGTGTACTCTGTCCATCTCTGCCCCTCCCCTCTTCAGTCTCTCTCTGCTCCTGTCTTCTGCAGTCTCTCTTCCTGCCCCTCTACTGTTCTCTGTGTGTCTCTCTGTCTCTGCTCATCTGCAGGGGGAATTTTTAGGGGGAGCAAATGCCACAAGTTCTGAGCCAGAGCGGGAATTGAAAACAGCATTTGTTTTTTTTTTCCAATTCTTGGCTTCGCCACAGAGATCTGAGCTCACAGTTTGGATTCATGCAAACCGTGAGAAGTCCCGAGACTCAGATTCAGGGAATCCGACGATCACCCTAATTTTTGGACCGCCCATCTTCAATACAAAATATCCTTCTTTGTACTAGTTTTGCTCCAAAATTGCCCCAATAATTCCCCCACCCAGTGTGTTTTAGACTGACATGACTCATACCTGTAATTTAACAGCTCGTTTATAGAATAAAACCTTCATGCTCAGTCAACAGTATTTATATTTCAGTTACCTTAATAGACATTGCTAGCTCATATATATAATTTCTTTTGTTGGATTTTTACTGGGGACGTGTTCGTTTTAACATACAGACTTTAATGACTTCCAGTTGAGTGAGGCTGACAAGCTAAAAAAAAAAAAACCTCCTCACTTGGCATAGAACTCGGGGCAGTGAGGTTAATGACCCCTGCTGGCTTTTAATTCAGAGACATATCCCCAGAGGGACTCAGAAGGAGGCTGTTTCTAGTCCTCTCTGATTGGATCTGGCAGCCTGGTGCATACCTAGGACTTCACCTGTCACTGCACAAAGTTTGCTTTCAGGGCTGTGTGAGAAAGAAGCTGTGCTGTGAAGCAAGTGAAAGCAATCAGTAAAAATAACATGTGCCTCGGACACATACAGTAAGGACTGTGTTCTTCCAGGATACCCCTGTGCATCTGCTTTTTTTACATTTTATTGCTATTAACCCTCTTGCTGCTAGAGACAGCAAAACAGTTACTGCTGCATTTTCAAACTCAGCGGTCAGCAATTGATACAATGTAACACATTTTATGTAAAGGTTCAGCCCATTTAAATATTTTTTTGTATCAAATTACATTATATTATCTCTAATTACTCACATTGGTAATAAAATCATTGTTGAATATTAAAAGAAAGTTAAGTGTGTTACTGGGAAGAAACTAGTGCAGACTTGTGTGCTTTATCCTAAATAGCGCTTATGAGCACATTCATATGTCTCAGACATCTCCCCAAAACTGCCTTACCCCATAATCACACAGTACTTCCACTGCAGCCAGGGATTCTGGGTAATGACATGCAAATGAGCACTTTTAGTGTATCGCTTTTTGCTTTAATCAGCTTTAACATGAATCCCCTATAAAAGAGCAGTTCCTCCTACTGTTTAATTTTTTTAATTTTTTTTCAAGGATGGGAACGGGGGAATCAAAATGGCTGCAAAATCTTGTGCCAATATGATAATTGGTTGTGGCTTCCTATTGCGGCCATATACTGTAAATCCCCTTTAAAAATCAGGAAGTAATACTACTTATAACTTCACCAGTAAGTATCTTGAGAACCGAGGGGTCCCCAGAGCTGTTTTTGAAATATGTTTGAAGCAGGCGGTCTTCTGAGCTGAACTGCGCTAATTTCAGCTCAGGGGACCGCCTGTTTCCCAAGATAATTACCTCGGAGGGTGGTGCCGGTAGCAGCCCAGACAGGGCTAGCGATATGGCAGCTTAAATGTCCCGCGTCCTGCAGGCCAATAGGAAGCCATGACGTCATCTCTTGCAGCTTCCTATTGGCCCGCGTGAGCTTCAAACTGCACAGAGATACCAGCAGCTCATAAGGAAGTAAGTATCTCAGGAAGCACGGGGTCTCTGGAGCTGAAATCACAGTGGTTCAGAGCCGGGGACCACCTGCTTCAAACCCATTTAAATACAAAACATAATGTGTCCCAGGGATTTACCTGATCTCTCACAGCTGGGAAGTGGAGATACTGTACAGTATGTATATTTAATGCTCGTCCTGGAAATGCACTTTTTGCACTCATCTAAAAAAAAAGAGATGTTGCAATTGTGGAATGTTTTATAGAAACCTTCATGTATCAGCATGCATATGAAGATAATGCCAATACAATATGTCAGAAATTGTATACTATAAAGTCAATTAAAATAAAACATAACTATGTGTCCCGTTGTTTGACACAAAAATGGTGTATATATATATATATACAGTGGTGTGAAAAAGAAAGTACACCCTCTTCGAATTCTATGGTTTTACATAACAGGACATAATAACAATCATCTGTTCCTTAGCAGGTCTTAAAATTAGGTAAATACAACCTCATATGAACAACAGCACCTGACATATTACACCGTGTCATGATTTATTTAACAAAAATAAAAGCCAAAATGGAGAAGCCGTGTGTGAAAAACTAAGTACACCTTATGATTCAATAGCTTGTAGAACCACCTTTAGCAGCAATAACTTGAAGTAATTGTTTTCTGTATGACTTTATCAGTCTCTCACATCGTTGTGGAGGAATTTTTGCCCACTCTTCTTTACAACGTTCATTGAGGTTTGTGGGCATTTGTTTATGCACAGCTCTCTTAAGGTCCAGCCACAGCATTTCAATCGGGTTGAGGTCTGGACTTTGACTGGGCCATTGCAACACCTTGATTCTTTTCTTTTTCAGCCATTCTGTTGTAGATTTGCTGGTGTGCTTGGGATCATTGTCCTGTTGCATGACTTAATTTCGGCCAAGCTTTAGCTGTCGGACAGATGGCCTCACATTTGACTCTAGAATACTTTGGTATACAGAGGAGTTCATGGTCAACTCAATGACTGCAAGGTTCCCTGGTCCTGTGGCTGCAAAACAAGCCCAAATCATCACCCCTCCACCACCATGCTTGACAGTTGGTATGAGGTGTTTGTGCTGATATGCTGTGTTTGGTTTTCGCCAAACGTGGCGCTGTGCATTATGGCCAAACATCTCCACTTTGGTCTCGTCTGTCCAAAGGACATTGTTCCAGAAGTCTTGTGGTTTTTTCAGATGCAACTTTGCAAACCTAAGTCGTGCTGCCATGTTCTTTTTAGAGAGAAGAGGCGTTCTCCTGGCAACCCTGCCAAACAAACCATACTTGTTCAGTCTTTTTCTAATTGTACTGTCATGAACTTTAACATTTAACATGCTAACTGAGGCCTGTAGAGTCTGAGATGTAACTCTTGGGTTTTTTGCAATTTCTTTGAGCATTGCACGGTCTGACCTTGGGGTGAATTTGCTTGGATGTCCACTCCTGAGAAGATTGGCAAGTGTCTTGAATGTTTTCCACTTTTGAATAATTTTTCTCACTGTAGAATGATGGACTTTAAATTGTTTGGAAATGGCCTTATAACCCTTCCCAGATTGATGGGCAGCAACAATTTCTTCACTAAGATCATTGCTGATGTCTTTCCTCCTTAGCATTGTGTTAACACACACCTGCATGCTCCAGACCAGCAAACTGCTAAAACTTCGGCTTTTATAGAGGGGGTCACACTTGCTGATGATCAATTAATCAAGGGCATTTGATTAGCAGCACCTGTCTGCTACTTAGCATCTTAATTCCTATGGAAGCAGTAAGGGTGTACTTATTTTTTCACACATAGCTTCGCCATTTTGGCTTTTATTTTTGTTAAATAAATCATGACACGGTGTAATATGTCATGTGTTGTTGTTCATCTGAGGTTGTATTTACCTAATTTTAAGACCTGCTAAGGAACAGATGATTATTATTATGTCCTGATATGTAAAACCATAGAATTCAAAGAGGGTGTTCTTTCTTTTTCATACCACTGTGTGTGTGTGTGTGTGTGTGTGTGTGTGTGTGTGTGTGTGTGTGTGTGTGTGTGTGTGTGTGTGTGTGTGTGTGTGTGTGTGTATATATATATATATATATATATATATGCAAATATAGCTGTATGCTCTCATATATATATATATATATATATATATATATATATATATATATATGTAAATATTACTGTATGCTCATTTGCATGTCTCAGACAGATCTGGAACCCTGCCTTTCACCACTGTCACTCAGCACACAGCATTCCCACTGCAGCAAGGGATTCTGGGAAATTACATGCAAATGAGCACACAGTGCCACCTTTTGTCTCAAGCTCACATTACATGAACAACCCTTAAGCCAATGCATGCTGCTTTAAACACAGAAAAACAAAACGGGCGCCCCTATCTCTACAATGAGTGAACATAAATAACAATAAATAAAAATATCAAATGCTAAATGCAAATAAGAATATACAGTAAAATACAACCGTGTGCTTGTGATAATACGCTGGAAAAAAAGTCCCCAAAAGTTCCAAGGTTGTGGAATAAGGATCCAGCCGTGGCTCAGCACATGAAAAGAAATAAACAAAACAACATAGTGTAATACTGTTGAAGAAAATAACCTTAATAGTTATCAAATATACAATAAAAAACTAACAAAAACAAAGAGTGATCGAGCAAGCACTAAGGATTACTAAAATAACAGAATAATTTATTAAAAAAATAAAAATCTTAAGGGCAATAAAAATAAAAGACTATGACATCCACTTGTCCTGCTTCCGGGTTCTGTAAGAATCCTACATACAAACTGCAAGTAGGTCATGCGCGTGTAGATATGGTCTGGATGGCTACTCCTCCGCTTCAAGTGTGCTGTAGGAACGCCCTCTCCTTATCCTACCCAGACCCGCTGGGTGTTCGGAAGGGACCTCCGTCTGCTGGGAAGTTATTCTTTAAGCCTCCTGACCTCTGCTGTTCCGGGTTCCGATTCTGCTGCCAGCACAACCGCTCCGCTGTCCTCTCCCGCGAGATTACGCCGCCTGGGGGGGGGAGCTGCTACGAGTATAGTGGATGCAGCTCACAGGATCCTCGATTGAAGGTGAAAGAAGCGCTGAGACGCAGAGTGTGTGACGTCACCCACCCCGCGTCTCGGCGTTCCAGCGCTTCTTTCAGCCGGTTGTGCTGGCAGCAGAATCGGAACCTTGAACAGTATTACACTATGTTGTTTTGTTTATTTCTTTTCATGTGCTGAGCCACGGCTGGATCCTTATTCCACAACCTTGGGACTTTTGGGGACTTTTTTTCCAGCGTATTATCACAAGCACACGGTTGTATTTTACTGTATATTCTTATTTGTATTTAGCATTTGATATTTTTATTTATTGTTATTTATATTCACTCATTGTAGAGAAAGGGGCGCCCGTTTTGTTCTTCTGTAGGTCTTTCACTAGCTTTGGGTAGCTAGTGTTTTAGTTGGCAACCCCAATTATTCAATATTTATTTTTCACATTATTTTTCACATTATTTAATATATTTATATATTAATAGAATAGCGCTACACAGCACGCACTTTTTCCTCTGCTTTAAACACAGCTTTTAAACATAGCCTGGGATGAGATGCAAAGCCAGTATACCCACTCACAGACAGACTGTTTCGACCTTTTGGGTCTCTTCAGTGTGAGGTTAGTTGTACTGTCTCTGCTTGTTTGAGACTGAGAGTAGGTCTTCACCACACATTATTAAGGTTATGGTGGGTAAAAAAAGTGACAAAAACCCTTCACAGTTAAGCATATAGCAACTGTAAATATTCTGTATGCTCATTTGCATGTCTCAGACAGGTCTGCAACCCTGTATATAATATATATATATATATATATGAAATACGATACCGTTTGGGCAAATATCAGAGGCAGCACTCCACAAGGTTGTCAAAAAAGTATTGTATTTTAGTGTGACATAAAAACCAACGTTTCGGTCCTCCACACGGGACCTTTCTCAAGGTGATGATATATATATCTCAAAGACTAAAGAAAAAAACAATAAAGCAGCGCCTGGAATAGGTATTCAAATAAATAAAATAAATTAATATATTAATACCAAGGATGAACCAACATGATATAAATGTGTAAGTGCCTAATGAATCAATTGGATAAATGGTGTTAAATAAAAACCAAATATTAATATCAAACTGTGAATAAAGAAGGAAAAGAAGTAAAAAAAAAATCCCCTCCCTCCCTTTCCCATCATTAAATATACGGTTTTATACTATGGGGCATGCGCTCTCTCCTCTCTCTTTTCTATATATATATATACATATATATATGTATATATATATATATAACCTTGCAATGATTTATTGGAACCTCGTTTTCCTGGATTCCAGTCTTCATGAGAAACCTTTTAAGCTCTCGCTAATTCTCTCTGGATTCTGTATATCATGCTTAATTTCACGATAAAATTGATGCTAAGTGAAAAATGTTGCACACTTTTTCTTAATGTTCGTGTCACGCCGACTCCACACTGCTCACATTATCTTACAACTCGGGAGTGAGGATTTGAGCAATTGAAAGAGGCAAAGAGAAGCTACATAACAGACATAAATAATAATACCATAGGTCATTTTTTGTGTGTTTGACAATTTATTTTTTAAAGATCTAAAGTCACATTAAGTTTTGTGGCAAACCGATGAACAGCTAATGTTTATTTATCAGGTTTCGTACATCTAGGATTGTTGCAAGCAACACGAAAAGCGTTTCACTGAGATTAGAGACGCATTATTCAGTTGCTTGATGCTAGGGCCGCTTTATGTACATAGGATAATTAATAGAATGTAGGTAACCTGTCTTCCATTCGGGTTCTCTTACCCTCGTGGTCCTGAACATGTTGTAGTTCTTGAGATCATCACAAGGAAATCTGCTGTGACTAGTATCTTTATTGGTAGAAAAGGGATGGTTTATCAGTGGAATCGTGGAATCCCATTATTCATTGTTAGAAAGAAGACTCATTTGGATCACCAAATCAAAACAACACAATAGGCATACACCATAATTCAAAATGTCGGTAATTCCGGCATTACAATATAAAAGTATATCATACTGTTTGCCTAACCCACTCAGTACTAGAAAAGCCATTTAAAAAAGTATATATGTATACTACATAAAAAAAAACCTATATTTGTATGATGCTGCTTGCTTAAGTCCATCATCCTTGGAGAAACCATATACGTACAAATATTATCATGATAGCATAATAATATAAGATGCTGATAGCTCAGTAATAATATTTATTTTGTCATCTTTGTTTAAAGTACAATTAATAAGATCGCAACTTTAACCTTGTGCTAAAAAGCAGTGGATTGATGATTGAAAAAGTACATTCCTTTAGTGTTTCAATGAAGCAAGGAGAATTCTTTTTAAGCAGAAACAAAAAGAATACCTTTGCTGCTAGAGCAGTTAGAACGTAAGTATGGTTTTGCCCAAGGATAGAGAGGCTTAAGTAGGAAGTACAGCCTGGTCTTGCATTGAGTATCCTAATGTTTGAAGGATTTGCCTAGGGTGGAATTGCAAAGGGCAATAGGTCTAATGTGTAGGGTCATATGTTTATTCCCTGCAGCACTGTGAGTGGCACGGGGTGCTGTCTGCCGGATCTCAATGTGCATATTTCTTATGTGCCCAGTTCTGTCAGCTTCTCCGTTAGTTAATTGTTCATTGTGGGCTTTTTCACATTTGCTTGACATAGAGGTTAAACAGATGACTTCTTCCATTCACACTGATGCTCTGGATAATAAGTTGAAATTTACAGTCTAATTTGTCAACAGATTTGTAGGTGTCTAACCTAGCTGATAATATACATGGTGAAAATACACAATTATAATATTTGAAACAAATAATCACAATAATATAAAGCATTAGATTTTCTAATTTCCCATTTTTGGTGCACTAAATTCAGTTATCCCCCCGACCCCCCCCACTAAAGAATCTACTAGCCATAAATGTCCATATATTAAATACACATGATATCTGAATTTACGACAGCGTCACCAGATTGGTAGCTTTGGTGGGTTATGGTTATGTATTTGTTTTGCCAGATACTAAGAACCACATCCATGCACCAAAATTGACCCATTTACTTAAAGAAGTATGTTAAACTACAAACACATATATACTGTATTATGTTATACCACCTTTAACAAAAAGATTCTACCAGATGGAGTAAATTGTAATATTTCTAATGTATTTATGTTTTATCACATCAGAAAAAAATGGTTAACCTAATAACCCCCAAAAATGGCTAATTTAATAACAAAAAAAGGTTTGCCGTTAAAGGATCAAAATGTGCAGACTTATGGGTAAAGTTTATAGTTAAAGGACTTGGCTTCCTTTTTACTTGAACGTAAATGAAGAGTGTATGTGGCAATAACATATGCACATTGGAGCTCACTGAACCACATTTAACTTTCCTATAAACCATAATTGCACATGTCCTGCTGTCTCATTGCATCACCAATGATATCCCATAATTGGGGGTGATGTCATACAAAAAGATCTGTGATGTAGTGAGGGATGGGAAAGTGGTCTGAATAGCTCTGTGCAGTCCTTCAATCTTCCGTAAGTTAGAAACTGAGAAAATTAGATGAACTCAAAATAGGAAAATTGCTCTAAAAAGAAGATTTCTGTTTTGTTTTTTTTGGATTGCTGTACAGAGAGTTCTTTTCTCAGAAGTTATAGAAACGTTATTGGATTTCTAATGGCAACTTGAAAAGTGTTTCTTTGATTGAAATTCGGTGGCATTGTAAAGAAAGTACTGTGCTGAAAGGGGTTCTCAACTCCAGTCGTCAAGACCCCCCCCCCCCCAACAAGTCAGGTTTTCAGGATATCCCTGCTTCAGCACTGAAGCCACTGATTGACCCACCTGTGCTGAAGCTGGGATATCCTGAAAACCTGTTGGGGGGGACTTGAGGACTGGAGTTTGAGAACCCCTGCCATACAGCATACAGCAAACTTTTGTTTACCAAAGATGCATTTTAACCAGCCTGGATCCTCACCATGAGATCCCGTCCTTGTTTTCTAACTTTAACCGCAGTGCATTGTGGTTCACAATGATCTTGCTTAGAAGTCTTAAATCTGGGACAGGCAATATTGATGGTTGAAAATCTATCAAAATGCAGAAAAACCCTAATTTGGTTTGGTGTCCTGCTCTGTCATAATTAATACAACATCTACATGTCTGCGAGATTGAACCTTAGAACTCAGCTAGTTTTCAAACTATAACTTTATGGCCACACTTTTCGGTGCAATCTATTCTGTATCCTTTTTTTAAAATCGACAGATTCTCATAATACATAAGACACAGCGCACCGGAAGTGAATGGCAGATAATTGTGTTTGTGTGTGTGTGTGTGTGTGTGTGTGTGTGTGTGTGTGTGTGTGTGTGTGTGTGTGTGTGTGTGTGTGTTTATCACAAACACATATCATAGACTTAAAATTAAAATCGTAAAAATAGGCTCCACGATCTCCCAGTGAGAGAAGAGAAGGTCCGTAATTGAAATTCTGCAAGAACCCGGTGCACCGGGTCCCCGGACTCTGAGCTCGCAGCACTGGGTCCGTGGAGGCTACAAAGCTAAACCGCTGACTAGCGTCTGCACGTGATGACGTATTAACGCACCAACGTGGTGACTTGTGACGTGTGAGGGACGAAACCTCAACTCGTTTCGCATGTATAACATGCTTCGTGTTTGTTTGAGGGGAGAACGGAGGACCCACTTCAGACTCATGCAGCAAGGAAGTGGATATTATTGAAATTACTGTCTATGCATCGATTTATTTATATGACAGTCTGTGCGATTGGAACTTTTACTTCTAGATCCTCATAATAGTTTACCATAGTCACACTTTTTGTTGTTTGATTGCTTTCTTAGCGAACCTCCATCACAGCAGGACACGGTGGTGAAATGTTTTCTGTTCTATCCTGAAATGTTCTTTTTTTGTTCTGGTGAAATACTGACAAATTATTATTTACTAAGACTGTTAGGTCTAGATGCACTAAGGTCCCTTAACCTACGTAAACGTCACATTAAGAGCAACAATGTATCCACTAAGGACAATAATGTAACTTTAAGTCGTATTTTCTCCCGTAAAGAGTATTGCGTTAACTATAACGGACTTCCATGATACGGAGATGCAAATGTGGTGTATGAAGCATTTAATCTTCTATCCACTAAAGTCTGTTAATGTTAACGCTGAGATTTGACGTTACAACGTTGAAATAGGACTTTTGTAGTGTTTGGATGGGTGTTGGGCCGGTGCAAGGGTAAATCCTCATCCTCTCGCCCCTTTCCTGCTCATCCTCTCGCCCCTTTCCTACTCATCCTCTCATCCCCTCCTCACCCTCCTCATTCTCTCACCCCCCTCAATCTCTCACCCTCCTCATTCCCTCACCCTCCCCCTCCTCCCACCCTCATCCTGTCACCCCCCTCTCATCCTCTCACCCTTCTCATCCTCTTCAATCTCTCCCTCTCCTCTCACCCTCCCCCTTTTCTCACACTCTCCCTCCTCTCCCCATAGCCACCCTCCTCATCCTTCCCCTCCTCAGCTACCCTCAGCTCTCATCCTCCCTCCTCCACTCACCGCTCTTCCTCATCCTCTCACTCAATAAAAAATGTCTACCTGGCTTCCCGGCGTACCTGGCTTCCCGGCATGCAGGCTGTGGTCTTGAGGTGGAGTAGGTGATGCCCTCACTGGAGCAGCGGTAGACACCAGAAGTCAGTGCAGACTTCCGGGTCGAGCCACTGGGGCATGCCCCTTCCCGGCCATCCTCTGCTCCCGCTGACCTGCTCCGCTCCAATCGTCTGCCGTCCTCCTCCTTGGCTTCCACCGCCCCCCAAAATGTGCCGCCCTAGGCGACCGCATAAGTTGCCTAGTGGTTGCAGCGGCCCTGGATGGGTGTAACGCCACAGTTAGGCATAATTGAAATAACTGCGTTTCCCCCCCCCCCCCTCTCTTCTCTCCAATTCAGCAAAACTCCTCGGGGTCTGGTAGGATTAATGCCAAGACTGACATAACGTCACATTATTGGAAGATTACGCCACGTTATGGTGCAAAAACGTGACCTTAAGCCTGTGCGAATTAGATGTATTTCTGTCGCTTTTGCATATAATTAGCTATGTTGACACCACTGTAAGTCAGGGAACATAGCATCTGATCCGGTTTTAAGTAACGTCACGTTATATTTCCTGACTTAACAGGGCTTAGTGCAGGGGTGCTCAACTCCAGGTCTCAAGCCCCCCTAACAGGTCAGGTTTTCAGAAAATCCCAGCTTCAGCACAGGTCGCTCAATCAGGAGCTCAGACGAAGACTTAGCCTCTGATTGAACCACTTGTGCTGAAGCATGGACTGATTGAAGCCACCTGTGCTGAAGCAGGGATATTCTGATAACCTGACCTGTTGAGGGGGGCTTGAGGCCTGGAGTTGAGCATCCCTGAGTTAGTGCATGAAAGCCTTAAATGTACAACATTTTGTTAAAAACCTCAGCCCATGTAACTGGAAAAATTGTGACTTTCTTCCTGTCACTACTACAGTATAGAAGGAAAGCTTCTCACTGACGAGAGAGAAGAGACAGCGGGCACTGCTAGGCAAATATTGAAGGCTGGACTGCGCTGGAGTAAAAAGTTATTTATTGACCATATGTAAACATGGATAAAAAGGGAAGGTCCCCCGCAGTAACTCTAACGCGTTTCACCCGTACGGGCTTTGTCAAAGAGTAATAACTCTCGGTACACAACACATTCAAGTAGCGAGTCTAACCGGAAGTGATGTCACCACACACCGTTGAATGTGTTGTGTACCGAGAGTTATTACTCTTTGACAAAGCCCCGTAGGGGTGAAACGCGTTAGAGTTACTGCGGGGGACCTTCCCTTTTTATCCATGTTTACATATGGTCAATAAATAACTTTTTACTCCAGCGCTGTCCAGCCTTCAATATTTGCCTAGCAGTGCCCGCTGTCTCTTCTCTCTCGTCAGTGAGAAGCTTTCCTTCTATGTACTACAAACAGCATGGAGCACGCATATCCGGATACCAGATGCAGTAAGTGATTTTATTCTCAACATTTACAGAGTGTCCCCAGGAGGATTGGTTTCATGTGCGGTCATATATACTGAAGGGGTCTGGTGCCGGTCGAGAGACCTCCCCCGGTCATCTCTCTCTTGTTAAATTCACCAACCCGTCCCCCACACTAGGGGTTAAGTCATTGGACTTATATTTTACTCCGTTCCCACTCTGGATAAACACTGGCATTTTGGATACATGGAGGACATCAATTACAAAAAAAAATGAAAGCGTTCTGCATAAATAAAACTTAAACAATTTGAGTACATAACCTCAGGGGCTAGGTTTGTAAAGCTTTGCGTACATTGGTGGCTCTATATAAATAAAAAATATGTATACATACAATAGTGCATCCCGGGAGAAAGTATTTTTGATATTTGCTCTTTGTGGATGCAGAAAGACTTAAAGCTTAAAGACTTAAAAATCTCTTTTAAAAGACCTGATAGAATGGTGCATTTTTTTCTACAGGCAGGAGGCTCGCAAGTCATTTTCACAAACCCGCTGGAGATTGTAAAGATCCGTTTACAGGTCGCAGGAGAAATTTCAACAGGACCCAGAGTCAGCGCTCTCACTGTTTTGCGAGACTTGGGATTCTTTGGTCTTTATAAGGTGAGTGCTGCAGTGGTTAACTTATTTCGTTAGCTTTTGCCAATGATTCCCCTATGCATGACATCCTGTGAATCTATTATGTAAGCCTGACTGAACAGATGCTCACTTATAAATAAGCATTTATGACCAAAGATGTTATGTTATACTCCACGGTGTTAATAGTCCCTTTCAGTCAATGTGTTGCAAGCCCTAAAACGACCTGCTGGGGTTAAAATTCAGTCCCAAGTTAGGAAAGCATTAATTATTCATTGTTTTTTGCTGTCTTTATGATGTACCCGGTAAGGCACAGGCCCCGTCATGCAGGATGGGGGCCCTTATGCAGTACCAGGTAATTCCTGCTATATTTTTCTAGTATTCTAAGGGTGGACCAAGTGGAGCCCCCTCCATCAAAAGTTCTTTTCACTTCACTAGGGGGCAGTTTCAACCACCTCGGGAGCTTCGCTTCCAGAGGTGGAATCAGCACGGGCCAGAGATCGGAGGGCGAGAGGGTGATGCACAGCATCCGCTACAACATCTGATGTGTGTAACCCTCCATAACCGGCTCTAAAGGAGTTTACGTCAGATAGACTATTTACATGGCTGTGCTCAGTGACGCATACCTTTTCAGGGTGCTAGATTCGTGCAGGCTGGGTGTAGATTTGCAGATAGAATATGGATGGGCGCCAGGAACTTTTATAGTACAAACAAAGAGCTTTATTCACATCCGTTGATAATGCTCCACATACAAGGGCAGGTTTCATATAGACATTAATTGGTGTCCAACAATATAGTTACTCTGTGCTTATTCCTCTGGTAGCTCTCACTCCTTCACTAAGGAGGTATTTAGACTTCTTTGGGATTCAGGGACGTCCCCTGGTAGCTCTCACTCATACGCTGGGGAGGTACTGGTTTTTGTATCCTTTAGTAATGGTAGATTGGCAATCTCCTGCATAGCATCTGTAACGCCCTGTATCTGGTGGATCCTGGTTGGGACACGCACTGGGATCAGCAGGGCTGCCAACAGAAATCTTGGGGCATAGGACAAATACCAAATACTACCTCTTTTGATACACTCATCATCTGTTTATGATCCACTCCCTAGGCAGCACGCACCAACCAACAAGGGGTTTATGAGCGAGGTTTCTATCTATAGCTATCGGCATAGGACAAATGCAAGGAGTAGGCCCCCCCCAATACAACAACAAGCAACATATAAAAAGACCCCCCCAATACATATAAAAAGACCCCCCACCCCCCAATACATATAACAAAACCCCCACTCCCCCATATATATAACAAGACCCCCACTCCCTCCAAAATTATAAAAAGACCCCCACTTCCCCAATACATATAACAAGACCACCACTCCCCCCAATACATATAAAAAGACCCCCCCCCCCCCCAATACAAATAAAAAAAAAGTATACATACCTTGGGGATGGTCGGGACCGGTGGCTAAGGGGTCCGGCGGCCGGTGGGGGGACTGAGGAGCCGCCTGGCTGGGGAGGGCGCTGGACGCATGTGGGCTCGCCCGGAACTGGAGCCGCGGAGGATGGTGGATGCCAGTAGTGGGGGGTGAGGGGAAGAGGAGGGGAAAGGATCCTAGTAGGGACTGAGGGGTGGGGAGGGATGCTGGGCGGTAGGGCCTGGCTGGGGGAGCCGAGGGGATGCCGGTAGGGGCCTGGGGACGTGGGGGGAGGGGGGTCCTTGGGAGCATGGCTGGGGACTCGGGGAGAGCGTGGGTTAAGGCCGGGAGCCCGGGCCCCTACTGCAGATGGAGCAGGCATTTTTAATTTTTTTCCTGACATGGGCCCCCTGTGACAGTAGCTTTGAGACAGGCTATTAATAATACACAAAAAATATAACTGGGTTGAACTGGACGAGACTTAGATATGATAAAATATCATTTATTCCTTGAAAAAGGTGAACACACGAGATATACAAATAACAGACAAAATATGGACACTCACTTAAGATGGAAATGATGAAACAGTCATAATTCTGGACTGGCAGTTCATACAGCAATTTTCAAAAATCACCAAGACACGAAAAGACATGAAGGACAATAGCCATAGGCTGAGCCTGGTTCTTATACAATTATTTCCCATTGAACACAACCTAAACCCAGCCCCTCTCATAAATCAGTGGTGAGGTTGACAGTTTTCCTCAAAGTAAAACTCCTCCCACCCAAGGATGTTTAAAAACTGCTTTTCCTATCTAAATAACTTCATAACTTCAGTTCAGTAATACTTACCTGCACGCGAGACATATTAATACATTCCGGCACGCATGACGCTCCCAATGAGACTAAATATTACCGTGTAATACTAAAATTAAGAGAGATACTAATATCTGTCTCTTAGGACCGGCTAAATATCAGGTGTCTGTAATCATTATTTGCAGCTCGGTCCCCCGGTTATACATATGTAACTCTTAGCATGTTCAGCTGAGGACATCTCATAATATTCTTATATTTAATAAGGTCACTCATTCTGATATCTCCTTGGGTAACCGCACCCCTGGTCCCCATCAAGAAATCCTTTGAAGCAGGGACTCCTGTGTAGTGAAGATTTGTCACCGGTGCTATATTTCACACCCAATGCCCCAGCCTGGGTCCTAGCTGTCTACCAGCCAGATGTGTTAACATAGACCAAACCCCCTATGTACTTTTCACACCCAACTTCAATCAAGCCTTTTGAAGCCCAGATATTTCTGAAAAGACACCACGCATCCTAATGTATTTTCCTAAACTGCAGCTCATTAACCCCTTAAGCCCCAGTGTGTGTGTGTGGTGCAGACACTGGCCCAGAAACAATACATTTATACAGGGGAATAAATAGTTGGATGGCTGAAGCAAGGCAAAAACACATTACTGGACCCCAGTCCAGTTAACCCCTTGCTTCCCAGGTGAGAGTAGAGGGTGGCCCAATGGGGGTGTAACCCCTTTAATCCCGGGCCAAATCCCCTCTGTCTTGACACCCCGATTCACCGAGCCCGGGACGCCAACCCAAGCAGAACCTCCCTGTTGGCGGCCTGGGGATCAGTATCCCTTTACAGTGGACCAGTATTCTTCCTCTATACTTATCAGATCAGGAGTTTACAAAAAACTGTCAGTGGGAATATACTCTCTCTTCAGGGATCAGTATCCCGTCACTCTGTGCACTGCCTACCTCATCCATACCTATTGGGTCAGAGTTTCACTCGGGACCTTCCGGTGGGCCTGATCCAACTACTGTATTCTCTGGAGTTTCTACACATAACTATACACTTCAAGATATTTACATATCTTACAGTGAGGCCCTGGCAATAAGTTTCATTGCTGTGGGGAAAAGCGCAGGGCCTTTGTAACCGCTTGGGGGGTTCATCTCGAGTCCAGAGGGAGAGCCCCAACTCCCTTTAAGACCTCCCCCCCCCCGAGCTGGGGACCCCGGGGCACGGCCCTGGGTATATATACTCTAATGGTGACGTCACTCTCACCAGACAAAATGGGAGTGGCTTAGTTTCTGAGTTGGCTTCAATTCCCTTTCTGACTGAAAATAATGTAATATTAAAAAATAAAAAGTTACACGCAGAAGAATTCCTATCCTTAAGAAGTGAAGTGGTGAGACCTGTCAGTAAGGCATCGCAGCAAAAAAATAAAAAGAACGATCGCTCAGAAAAATGCCAGTCAAGAAATTCTTTCTCTACAGGTACTCTTAGCAGCATCAATACAGATCAGGTTTAATGGTGCAGAAGTTATTCGTTTTCTTAAACAAGAAATAACCGTGATGCCCGTGTCATACGTAAAAATTCAATAGCTATCCAGAAAAAGGATTCTGCTTAGTGTCTCAGTTATTATGTACTTGCCTGGTTATTTTCAAGTAGGTGCAAATACTAGATGTGTCCATGTTTTTGTTTCTGTTTTAACTTCTTTGCTGCTAGAGGGGGTTAAAAGGTTAAGGGGGTGTATAGATCAGGGGTGGCCAACTCCAGTCCTCAAGGGCCACAAACAGGTCAGGTTTTAAGGAAATCCCTGCTTCAGCACAAGTGGCTCAATCAGTGGCTCAGTCGTTGACTGATATCAACGACAGGGATATCCTTAAAACCAGACATGTTGGTGGCCCTTGAGGACTGGAGATGACCACCTCTGGTATAGAATAAGGCCCTGAGAAGTTATTATTCATGTGATGGGCAGTTTTAGGTAATGTTTTATTTCCCTCTGATACCTAATCGTGAAATAGGACTATGATATCAAACATATGGGTTTATTTCACTTTTCCACCACCAGATGGACATTTAACATGTTGCTTTGCACTGTCCTTTCTAGCCTCTCTACTGCTAAAAGAGTTTTTAAAACTGCGGTTCATGCGCAATAATTTAGGGTTGCCAGGTATCCATCCAGTATTGAACCGGACTGTCCTGTATTTGGACACTGCCCAGTGAAAAATGAGAGGTAATACTGGACATGTATGTGTCTGGTATTACCTCACTGGACATAGTGACTTGACCGGTTAGGGGGGCCGTGGGACATCCCTGAACAGGGAGGGCTGGGCAGCTTCCTCCATCCTGATTGGTTGCTGCTGGGTAATGCAGCCAATCAGGAGGAGGTGTCAGGAGCCTGGGATGCGGCCAAAGCGAGGAGGAAACAGCATGTAGCAGTGAGAAGGGTGTGTGTGTGTGTGTCTCGAGCGTGTCGCACCTTTCACCATTGTGTCCAGTATTTTTGGAGAAGCCACCCTGGCAGCCCTACGTAATATAGATATTAGATAAGTTATGGTGGGTGAAAAGGGTGACATAAAACCCTCCACTGTATAGCAAATAAAAATATCGCTTGTGAGCATATTCACATGTCTTAGACATGTCTGCAATAATGTAGATATGTAGAGTAAGTACAGCTAAACCCCGTTATAACGCGCCTCGTTATACCGCGATTCGGTTATAACGCGGTTTTCCCGTGGCTCCCGTTTTTTTTAAAAAAAAAAAAAAAAAAAAAAAAAAAAATTTTTAAAAAAAAATTTTTTTACATTTTTTTTTTTGCACACTGCACACACTCACTGCACACACACTGCTCATTGCTCACACTGCCACACTGCACACACACTGCACACTGCACACACACTGCTCATTGCTCACACTGACACACTGCACACACTCACTGCACACACACTGCTCATTGCTCACTGCCACACTGCACACACACTGCACACTGCACACACACTGCTCATTGCTCACACTGACACACTGCACACACACTGACCACACTCACGCACACTCACACACACTTACGCACACTCACGCACACTTACGCACACTTACAGACACTCACACACACTCACACACACACACACACACACACACTTACACACACTTAGACACTCACACACACTCACACACACTTACACACACTTACACACACTTAGACACTCACAGACACACACTCACACACACTCACACACACTTACACACTCACAGACACTCACACACACTCACACACACTTAGACACTCACAGACACTCACAGACACTCACAGACACTCACAGACACTCACACACACTCACACACACTCACCACACTCACACACACTTACACACTCACAGACACTCACACACACTCACACACACTTACACACACACTCAGACACTTACCCACACTCACACACCCATATACACACACACACTTTCTCTCCCATATATACATACACACACACTCTCTCACTCTACACAGACGGGCCGCGACCAGCACCACCACCCGCTCCCCCCCCTCCTCCCGCGCAGGCAGCGGGAGCACCGGGGACAGCGGTGGGGAGAAGAAACCCCCCGCTACAACCTCCATGCAGGCAGCATGGTTCTGAGGTAAGCGGCGACCTGAGGGGACATCCCCACTCCCATCTCCTGCCCCGCGGCCTGTCCCGAGGTGACAGGGGGAAGCGGGGACAGGAGAGACATCCCCGCTCCCATCTCCTGCCCCGCGGCCTGTCCCGAGGTGACAGGGGGAAGCGGGGACAGGAGGGACATCCCCGCTCCCATCTCCTGCCCCGCGGCCTGTCCCGAGGTGACAGGGGGAAGCGGGGACAGGAGAGACATCCCCGCTCCCATCTCCTGCCCCGCGGCCTGTCCCGAGGTGACAGGGGGAAGCGGGGACAGGAGAGACATCCCCGCTCCCATCTCCTGCCCCGCGGCCTGTCCCGAGGTGACAGGGGGAAGCGGGGACAGGAGGGACATCCCCGCTCCCATCTCCTGCCCCGCGGCCTGTCCCGAGGTGACAGGGGGAAGCGGGGACAGGAGAGACATCCCCGCTCCCATCTCCTGCCCCGCGGCCTGTCCCGAGGTGACAGGGGGAAGCGGGGACAGGAGAGACATCCCCGCTCCCATCTCCTGCCCCGCGGCCTGTCCCGCGGTGACAGGGGGAAGCGGGGAGCGGAGGGACATGCCCGCTCCCATCTCCTGTCCCGCGGGATGAATATGCGCTAAAGCGCGGCGGCCATTTTTTTTTCTCGCGACCCCGTTAGTAACGCGGTGGTCTCGGGGTGGACCCCGAGACCCGCGTTATAACGGGGTTTAGCTGTACTATGGAGCCCTGCTTGGGGATTTTCACATTTAGTAAAGTGATGTCAGCCCTGAGGGGACTTGCACACGTTTTTGAATTAAAGATGAAACTGAATTTCTTTGTGTCAATTTTGATCCAAAATAGCATTGTCCTATCTCCCTGCAAGTCTCTGTATTGATACAATGTGTTATTATTGTAGGGTGCCAAAGCCTGTTTCCTGAGAGACGTCCCTTTCTCTGCCATCTACTTTCCAGCTTATGCGCACTGCAAGGGACTCTTTGCTGATGAGCATGGTCATGTGGGGGCGTTTCAGCTCCTGACAGCTGGTGCTATTGCAGGTAAGGTTATATTTATAGCATTTTGTGGCAAGATTACTTTTTGTTGTTGTTAATAGAGAACATGAAAATTGTTCTCATCAGCCCGTTTACACAAAAGCAGTATCAGTCACCACCAAGGAGTTGTAAATATATTCTCTCGGTGGGTGATGTCGTAGTTTTAATGAGAGCTAATTACATTAGCATAACTGATGTAAACAGCTTAATGGCATTCTGCAACTTGGAGCCATAATATATCTGTCCATCTGAGTAAGGCTTATGTCAACAGCTTGTTCTGAGAACTTGAGATCAGTGGAAGAAACAGTTAAGAACTATAAAGCTTCTGCTCAGGATCAATGATTATCTGTAACTAGAATAGTGAGGCTGAACCCTACAACATGCTACAGAACATAAGAATGACTCAGTGAGTAAAGACACTGACTGTAAACAATGACACTGAGTTTGATATCAGTGGAACCTGGTTCAATTTGCATTGTCAGCTTCTTGTGACCTTGGGGAAGTCACCTTGTCTCCCTGTGCCACAGTCACCAAGATATAGATATAGATTGCAAGCTCATCTGAGCAGGGACTTTGTACAATTTCCTATGTGCTGAGTACTGTGCAATATACTGTAATTGAGTAAAAGTGCTTAGAGTCCCACTGGGAGAAAAGCGCTAGATTAAATAAAGTTATTATTATGATGTATGTATATTTTTATTTATATAGCGCCATCCAGGTACATAGCGTTTCACAGCAGTAATACACGTGACAATATTACAACACAATGGGAATAAGCGCTTCAGACATAAAAGTAACATTAGGAAAAGGAGTCCCTGCCCTGAAGAGCTTACAATCTATGTGGTAATTAGGGAGAATTTAATAGGCAGTAGGAGGGTGTTCTAGTAAGTGCGTCTGCAATGGGCCAAGGTCAGTGCATCTGAGATGTATCAGCTGTCGGAGATACCCATGAGTTATCAGTTTTTAAAGGTACCTTGCATGGAACACCATTTACTGTTGCACATTTTATAATACATTTTAATGTTAATACGTAATAATAAAAAAAAATAGATTTTTAAGTTGTGCTAATAATATACACAACACTGTACAAATAATATAATGTCGTAAAATCCCACCTCCTCAAGCAAGCCGTCCAGTATCACTGATGCAAAATGCATACTCTCTTCAAGTTCTAAGATACTTGTTGTATTTCCTCTCTCTCTCTTCTTTCATTCTTAATCTACAGGAAACACCCTCTCTGAATTTATTTGCACTGTCACTGTTATACTGTATGCACACATGTAATTCTCTTTGTCTCCTACTACCCTGTTTAGATTGTAAATGCTCGCATTCTTTCCATGTAAACCCGTCACCGTACCACTGCGTCAGTGCGATAAAGAAGCCATTAATAATACACTGTACAAAAGGATGATGTACAAGCGTATTGCATTTAGATAGATGAGTCTAACGTTTGGTTTGAAGTGACTTGCCAAAGTTTACAAGGACCCAGCAAATATGTTTGAAGCAAGTTCTCCCACTCCAAAGACAGTAACATTATAATTTGGTCTATCTTAACCATAACTATAATATGCACTCGCTATCGCCAATTAGCGAAAAGTTTGCTGGGGGCCAAGAGGTGTGGATAAAAATCATGGAGAATGATGAGCATCTTTAGCAAGCTTTTTGAGGCTTTGTAAGAAAGATCGAACACACAGACTTTATGATAATCCAATCCTTAAACTTTCCCTTGATGTTTGGAACCAGATTACTCAACCCGATCTCGGGCATCTAATCCCATTCCTGTAACCTGTGTTACCACTATTTTCACAAGTTGCTCCGTTTCTGGTTTCAATTATGTTAAATTCTGGTATGAGACGGGGGTGTCTAAATTAGGTGAGTTTTTTCAAATCAGGCAAATTAAGGTAATTTACTTCCTTTTAAGAAGTTTTTTAGTTTTGACATCTGAGTGGGTTCATTGTAGATAGTTGGCACACTATGTTGAGACAGGGGCGGTTTATTGAAGCCAATATGGGAGTTTCTGTGCGATAGTGCCCCGATCGGCACTATCACTGCTTAATGCATAATCCCCCTATGGGATTTGGGATGCAGTTTCCCAGGCATCAATTTCAGGTACAGTATTATTAAGGAGAATAGTTAAACGAATTCATACAGATGGTACCTAACCCCTGTAAAAAAATTGGGGCAATCCATGGCACTGGGTCAGAATTATGTTAGAGAAATTAGAACTCGGTTGGCCAACTCCAGTCCTCAAGGGCCACCAACAGGTCATTTTTAAGGCTATCCCTGCTTCAGCACAGGTGGTTCAATCAGTGGCTCAGTCAAAGACTGAGCCAACTGTGCTGAAGCAGGGATAGTCTTAAAACCTGACCTGTTGGCGGCCCTTCAGGACTAGAATTGTCCACCCTTGGTCTAGAGGGAAGTATGACCCATAATTGGTGGAAAAGGTCAGTTATTTTGATATTTTGGTTGGATAGTCAATCTCGCATAAGAGGTACCACTGGCTTGAAACTCCGGTTGAGCCCTTGGACCCTTTTCTTAATTAAGGATGTTTACTCACTAAAAAAATAAAAAATATTGACTACACGTTTATTTACTGCTGCTTGGAAGAGATTGGAGATGTATGGAATTAGATAAAAAGGCAGCAGAACTGCAAGATAAAGGTTTACAATGTGCACAGGTTTGACTCCCTTAGGGATAATTTCAGGAGATGAGAGAATAATTATGGAGGATCCCATGTTTTGTGGGTAGGACACTGGATGGTCACGGTTCCATCTCTCTTTTTTTTTAAATTATATATCATTATATAATCTATTAGGTCCTTCTTGGTTTTTGATTGTGCTGTGTGTTTCGTATGTTGCAAATTCAGTTTTGATCTATATCCCTTTTTTTTGTATATTTGTATTCAAATATAATAAATATTATGAGCCAGATACTCTAAGGTCCGTTAAATCAGGACAAATAATGTGAGGTTTTATTTTCCCTGCGTTTAATGCCCATCCACAAATGTATTTATATGCAAAAACAATGGCCATTGTTTAACTAACAGCAGATTAAATTCACACTAGTTTGCATAGAGACCAAGACCTATTTTATTAGAGGTCTCAAATGACATATACCTACCCAGATACACCTTTATACAACATGTGGAGAGACACCAGTGCACAAAAAGGAACACACCTGAGATACCTGGGAAATATGTTAATGTAAATAATTTGAATATAATTAGCATTTTTCTCAGGTGTGTTCCTTTTTGTGCACTGGTATCTCTCCATGTATTGTATAAAGGTGTGTTGGGGAATAATTTGGCACTCTAGTACAATAGGACGTGTGGACGCACATTTCAGGGTCTTACTGGAAAAAGCACCGCCTTAACCTAATGTTAATTCCCTGCGTTATCCTGATTGGCCTTTAGCGGATATGGTAGGGGGAACACCTCTTATGCATACCATTAGAACTAACGGGCATAAAACTTTAGCCATAGACAGTTGAAGGAGTAACACTGGGTTAGCATTAGTTTATTTATTAGCTAGATCCCCAGACTCGTAGTGGAAAATGTAACAGTTTGCTGATTCCTCTTGAAAGTGGCGTCACTTTAATACAAGTCATTGCAAAATTAAGAGATGTCCCTAATTGTCCTCGCACATCTCACAGAAATGAGCGGGCATGTGTTGCGCAGTCTGTATAACTGGTGGGTTGGGAGACATATGGGTGAATTAAATGTAAGTATATTTAGTACTATCAGTGCCTAGCAAAGAGGGTACATTTGAGGACCAATTGGTGCAGTCATTAGTGTTTGTGCTTATATAAAACACATTGTGCTCTAACATTGGGACATCCTGACTCCAAGGCACAGCAGGGCAAAAGCCACCTCATGCCCAAGGCGAAGCTTTCAGCTCTTGGCAGGATGCAGCGGCTTTGCTTCCTGCTGACCAGTAATAGAAGTGGCATTGTAACTTCTGACTGCAAAGCAACCTATTCATCTGCCGTTTAGCGATGGAAACTGCGTTTTTCTTCATTTCAGTTTAGTAACAGAAATCCTGCAAGCAAGTACAATCCACACTTAGTAAAAGAAATGATTTAGCCCCATAATCATGGGCAGCTAACAAAAGACCATCACACATTATAGCTCTGTCCTTCACCACTAATCTGTCATTGCGGATGTACCAAAGATAAGCCATTCACGGCTCCTTTGAGTGTGACACAAGCATATCAATCAATTTACAGATCAATTAACCGTAATGTATTTCCTGCATGGGGTGTTTTGAAAACCTAACAAGCACGTAATATGGCGAATAAAAAGTAGATCTACCGGACAAATGTGAAGCGTGTTGGTGGAAAATGTCTCTTTATATAGTGCACTGGATCATACGACTTTTCATATATACAGTATATATTCTTAATAAAGGCAGCGGAAACGTCAAATACAGTAAAGTTATTGAGCAATATTGGAGTACCTATATTTTCTTTATTATTACTTTTGCATCTAAGTAGTACACCCCACCTTCTGCTGCTCGGCTGTGCGCTACGTCCCCTATTGTTCTGTGTGTGTGTGTGTGTGTGTGTGTGTATATTTATATATATAGTTTTACATCCCCCATAAGTGTAAAGAGAAGCGCTACAGACAAAACACCTTAAAATATAACACATTTTTATAACAATGAAAGAGTAAATATAAAATTGATGAAGATAGTGCACTCAATAATGAGCGTCTTAAAGTGTAGCTCGTGTGATCAGAGTCCTGGTGTTTCTCCGGTTACGGAGAAATCTTTTATCCCCCGTTAATCGGTGTGCCTCTGTGCTGGCGGCACCTATAGTACAGCCTGTTGTCTGTCTGCTTCAGTGACGTCCCTCTGCAATGCAGTGGAATTCCGCTAATATGATGTATTTTTTTAGCATCTATTCTAGGTTGGCTAGTCTTATGTTGCCTATGTCTACAGTGGCCATTATATACATAGGCAAGATCGGCCTACGCCAGCCTGGGGTAGGTGATTAAAAATTGGCGATAATTTTTGGCGGTAACCCAATATCGCCAAGTACCGGAGTTTAGCGAGCAGCATATATTTGCGGTACTGTCGTAAAATGGAACGCTCTTGCATATCCAATTAGATTATGCATACTCATTTGCAAGCTAATTAGCGTTCCTGACGGAAATGCAGCCCACGCTGATCACTGCGATGAAATGAGCGTTATCACTGTTATTTAAGAGTTAAACTTTTAGTAATTGCAGCTGTAAAAATATATATTTTTCACCATTAACACATGGGAATATCCATATCAAAGTTTAGTACATCTAGGGCTGGGTGTGAATTCATCGTTCTTTTCTGTTTAAAGGGGTGCCTGCAGCTTCCTTAGTAACCCCTGCCGATGTCATCAAGACAAGACTGCAAGTGGCGGCTCGAGCTGGTCAGACAACATACAGTGGAGTTATCGACTGCTTTAGAAAGATCCTCAAAGAGGAAGGATCGAAGGCACTGTGGAAGGGAGCTGGGGGTAAGAACTAGCTCCTCACTACTGGCTTGTATTAATAGACCAAATCATTCTTTTGCATCACTAATATTCCGTTCCCTTCAGCTGTACTACCTATTACTGCCTTATATGAAAGCGAAGAAGAGCTCATTTACTTATTTCATGCAAACATTGTTTGAAACAATTGACTAATCGCTAATCTGGTGAATTGATGACACACTGTTTACAAATGTTTATCTGATCAGAGGAAAACATTACTCCTATTGAATATGTGCGTATAAGCATATACAACTTTACAATGTTTGACTATTAATTGTGTAAAGTAAGCAGTATACAGTACTACATTAAGGGAGATGTTCTTCCAGGATGGGCAGAGGAACTGAAAATTACCTCTTTTTTCATGCGATATGTTAAAAAGTCTGCAGTTCCTCACCGATCATTCCTACAGTAGTTATTAATAAAGAAAGTTCTGAGTATCTCGGCTTCACCTTAGTAAATGTTTAGTTAGTAACCCTAACCCTTTTTTGCTCTGACTATATCGTAACATGCATTTGAAAAACATTGAAAGCACTTAGACATCTTCCCAAGGGATTTCCTTTTAATGTAACCTACATTGGGAGGTTTCATAGAGAGGAGCCACAGACTTACCAGCCTCACACATCTAATGTGCTTATTTGTATACACAAATACAAATGTATTTGCTCACCTGGGATCCTGCCAGTGTGTGACACGTGGATACACTCCTGAATGTGTTGTTTTTCTCATTAAAAACATTAGTTAGGCACTTCACAATAAAATATGCGATCAGTATAAAAAAAAATGTATGCTAGTAATTGGAATCGGTACTGTATATTTAAGAATGTAGCCTGGCCACAGCAATGGGGGTTATCTTCTTCACTTCTGTCCCCTCCCGTGGGAATGATGATACATTCAGTAACAAATTTGTCTGATGCGTTCAACAGCTCGGGTGTTCAGATCTTCGCCTCAGTTTGGTGTCACCCTGGTTACCTATGAACTCTTGCAGAGATGGCTCTATGTTGATTTCGGAGGAGTGTAAGTTTGAAAGTTTCTCCCGTATTAACTGCAGTTTCACATACTGTAGTCAGAGCATGAAAAACAGAAGCCTTTCTTTTTACAGCATGGGGGGGGGGGGGGGGGGTGGTGGTGGTGGTGGTGGTGTGTGTGTGTGTGTGTGTGTGTGTGTGTGTGTGTGCCGTGTTAGCTGAGCTTAATAATCAAAAATGAATAGACGATACCGTTCTGTGGCTAACGAATTGCTTTTATTTGTGTGAGCTTTCGAGATACACTGATCTCTTCTTCTGGCGGTGTTACAATGTTACTATATATATATATAGATATATATATATATATCAACTGTAAATATTACTGTATGTTCATTTGCATGTCTTAGACAGGTCTGCAACCCTGTCTTTCCCCATTGTCACCCAGCATACAGCGCTTCCACTGCAGCAAGGGATTCTGGGAAATGACATGCAAATGAGCACTCAGTGCCACCTTTTGTCTCAAGCTCGTATTACACAAGCCAATCCTCAAGCCAATGCATGCTATTTTAAACACAGCTTTTAAACAGAGGCTGGGATGAGATGCAAAGCCATTAAACCCACTCACAGACATGTTTCAACCTTGATGGGTATCATCAGTGTGAGGTTGGTCTTAATGGCAAAGCAGGTTTGAGACTAGGCTAGGTAATCACCACTACTATTAAGGTTATGGTGGGTAAAAAAAAGTGACAAAAACCCTCCACAGTAAAGCATAAAGCAACTGTAAATATTACTGTATGTTCATTTGCATGTCTTAGACAGGTCTGCAACCCTGTCTTTCCCCATTGTCACCCAGCATACAGCGCTTCCACTGCAAGGGATTCTGGGAAATGACATATATATATACACACACACACACACACACACACACACACACACACACACACACACACACACACACACAGTGTTCGACAAACCTATACATTTGCTCGCCCCGGGCGAGTGGATTTAACCCCCGGGCGAGTAAATATTGTAATTATTGTATGTATATATATATATATATATATATATATATATATATATATATATATAAATAAATTGTATGAGCTACAGCAGATGGAGGAATGGTGCGATTTGGGATGGGGGTGGACTTTGGCCTGGGGGTTTGTACAAACTAAGCCTGAAAAGAGGGCCAATCCTAGGATTAGAGGTTGTTGAAGATGAAGTGGAGGATAGAGAAGGCTGCAGGGAGGAGTGAGGAGTGGAGCTGGTAGATTATTTGGCCTGATTGAGGGAAGGGTCTACGCTCCCTAGAATTTCAGTCCACAACTTTAAAAAGACAATTGTAGGATTTGGCAAATTCTAGTCGGATGTCTGAAAAGTTACTGTCGTCTACGCATAATATAGAATAAATACTCTTTTTTTAGTGCCTGAATGATCGCAATGCAGACATGAGACTGACGGGGGAGTATCTGTCACGAGAGGCCGGTCGCACAAAGTCTAAACTAAGACCATTCTGCAGACAATTAAAAAACTGACAACATATAACTTTGCTGCAAATGAAGAGAAACAAACAGAGCAGATCTCAGGCTGAAACGCAGGCCGCTACTTAAGATGCTGTCAGTCTGTCTTCTTGCCAGTGAACACTTGAGCTCCATTCAAATGAATAGGATTTAAATCTTCTCTAAGAAAAAGAAGTCTCATTGCAGAGCAATGCGTTGCTGACCCCTCGGGCAGCCACGGGATTAATAAGCAGTGGTCAAAGTAGGATGGTACTCGGTGGTCGGGAAGACCACTACTTTTATTTACAACCTCAGAGTACCAATTCTTATCTTTTTACTGACACACTTTTAGTTTGAATAGTCTATCCTACTGTAGAAATATTTAAAATGTCAGGTACGTTCTATTTTTTTTTAAGCCACTCTGACCACTGTTAATGAGTAATCCAATATGTACAGAATATTCTATTAAAGATATAAATGATGATATTTAAAAATTGACAAGTAAAAAATACAGCAAAATTCACTTTGGTCACAGTGGGGCCAAAGTTGTGCGCAAAATAAATAACGGGCATCTTGAAAGCATGGCAGCCTCTTATTTCAAACGATCACAGTAACTCTGTTAACCTAATGTAAATATGGGTCTTAAACGTGCAGGTTTAAAATTGGAATTCAAGTTGAACTCCCCCGTGAACTGTGGATGAATGGAACATTCTAAACAGCTGTTGAGTAGAGTGACAGCACGTCCACTGTATCCATGACAACTGTCTAAGCCAATCATAGTGTCCAGTGTCTGAACGTTCCATACACGTGGCATTGTTGGAGCCAGATAATAAGGCCACTGAGCTTAGCAAAATGGAGCATTTTGGGGGTAAAATAAAGAGCTTTACAGTATGGAGCTCCCCGATTGGTTGTTGTCACAACCTTGTGCTGCAATCAGATAGCACATTCGCGTTCTTCGGTAAAACATTTTCTGTTTCTCTTGACAGCAAACCTGCTGGTGCTGAACCTGCTCCAAAGACCAGAATCTCTGATCTTCCGCCTGCAAACCCAGACCACATCGGTGGTTACAGACTGGCCACAGCAACGTTTGCTGGCATAGAGAACAAATTTGGCCTTTACCTTCCCAAGTTTAGGTCTCCTGGCGTGGCTGCACCTTAGCCCACATCTGCAGCGTCTGTACAATGTTGAGACGTTTTAGCCTTGTCAAAGGGTGCGATACGAACAGTATTTAAAGAAGCAACGGTACAGTATCTATCTGGTCAATTGCATGTGGGTTTATCGGAGCTGCTTGTCCAATTATAAAGTTATTTCTATATAATATATTAATTTGTTGAGACGAATCACTTGTTTGCACAGAAGAGATGTCAGGCTTCAAATCAGCGCATAGAATGTATTCTTGTTTCCCTAAAGAGGGCATGCATTGTTTTCATAGGTTTTGCTTTACATGGCTTTGCACTTATTGTTACTGTACATATTGTACATCTGTACAGAGACATTGTGGCACATGAACAAGATCGGTTACTCTTTTTACAAGTGGTGGTGCAATTCTGAATGGTGGAAAATGTACAGAACATTTTGAAAGTGTTTTATTAAGACCCATGGGATTATATAATGTATTAGATATGATTTAAATTCATTATTTTTCTCATATTGATGTATTTTATGGAAATAAAGCATCAATGTTTTGTTGCATTCCTTTTTTTTGTTATGAAATAGTAGGTTCATTAATTCAGGGTTGCCAGGTGTCCAGTATTGAATCGGACTGTCCTGTATTTGGACACTGTCCAGTACAAAATGAGGTAATAATGG
>NC_134489.1:75324633-75372123 GCF_040206685.1 Ascaphus truei
TACAATATGTTAATTTGGATATGCAGACTAATGTCACATGACTTAAATTTGCATATTTTCCAGGTATGTTGCTTCTTGTGCACATGTACTGTATAAAAGGTGTTTGTTACGCCTATGTGTTGCATAAAGGTGTTTGGGGAAGTATACGTCACCTGGGAGGCTAGTAAACTCTCTCCCTTAGTGTTAACCTGAATGGCATTTAATGGATAGGTGGTGTTAGGGGGAACGTCTCTTTTGCATATCACGAGCACTCGCCATATGTTGGGCTAACGTTAGGTTAATGGTAACGGATATTCACAAAAGAGAATAACCAACCGTTATTTATGTTATCGTCAGGTTAAATAGGCTAACAGAGCTTAAGGCATCTAGCCCTGAGGAAGTATTTTTATTTTGAAATGAGTAGGTGAGATATCTACAGGCTGCTATGTATTGGGGTATTGTATATGGCCTCAGAGTATTGAAGCTTGGCATGATTATCTTATACTGAGCAGTGTATTTCTACAATTTTTTTTTTCCCCAAACAAAAAAAAGCACTCCAAAAAAAAAAGTGGTGGTGGTACTCATATCTTAGTAAATGTAAAACGCCTCTCCCACCCCTCTGTTCCCTTTTGAATGTTTTTGATCAAGCACGCGAGACCATTGCGCTAAATCAGCATCTTCACTATCAAGCATCCTTTTTTGATTGATTCTTTTAATTGTCTGTAAAATACATCCTGATCAATTGGAGGATCATTTTTGCAATTTTTTTGTGAAGTGAAACTCCCTGGAAGAGTAGATTTTTCAGTGACTTTGGTGGCATTGTCATAGCAAGGGCGTGGGATCGTTCATCTTTCTTCAAAATCCTGTACAAGAACTTTTATTTTTTTTTGACCTGCTCTGTACAGGTACATTCTGCGCTCTTGCAAGTCCAAGCTTAATTTGGACAATTCTTGGAGAGCATTACACATCGGTCCCGTGTCAACTTCACTCTGAAAAAAAGGTATCAGTACAGCCTACCGACTTGTACCATCACAAAAAAACCCACTGCTTTTACTGTACATTTAAATTGAAGAACTAAGCTCTGATGGACAAAATGAATTACCGCAGCTTGTTGCCTTTGCAATGTATGCTGTCTTCATGGCTATAAGGTTATGGCTGTGAATGTAAAAAGACCTTTCATTGATGCAATAAAAAATGGGTTTGTGTCAGACTAAAGCTGCAGTTCAAGCTGCCATTCAATATGTTCATCAATACAAACTGCAGATCGATCCGTTCTCCTGTAATCGATCGCTTGCGGAGGGTTATTTAATTCAGTTCTTGCACAGCATTGTGGGCAATGTAGTCCTGGAATATGATTGGGCAGTTACTAGATACAATTGGTGCACTGCTAGAGAGAGGGTGGGGCTCAAGAGCCAGAGCCTATCAGAAGGGGAAGGGGGCTGTCACTTTGGAAATGCTTCCTACATTAGAAACATGTCTTTAAAACATTTTTTTTAAATGCTACAAGTATTTTCACATAGTACAGATCTGATTTGTTAAAAAAAACCATGTAGGATATTGCTTGACCTGCTGCTTTAATGCACTAACCCACTATCATAGCAAACAAGGTAAATACACTATTTCTTACATTTTTAAGCGAAGATTAATTAATTATTTATTTATAAAACATTTTACCAGGAAGTAATACATTGAGAGTTACCTCTCGTTTTCAAGTATGTCCTGGGCACAGGTTAAGACAAGTAATACATGTTTACAAATACAGTTACATAATGAGCAGGGTATACATTATATACAAGACATTGCATGCACCGTTAAAGATATAATTAATAATTAATACACAATATGTTCAGAAATATGGTAGGTGTATTAACCTGATCATTTTTAAACCTACATTTTTTTAATTCTTTTACACCCCTCAATAATTGTAGATGAATGTATCTGTAATCAGCGCTGTTTTTATAGTTGAGTGGAAATATAGGTTTAGTGTAACCACTGCCTGAGTTTAGTGTAACCACTGCAGTCCGATATGCAATATGGCACCCCTAGTGGTAAGGTGATAGGTTCTATAAGCTTTATTGAATGGAGCATTACAATTAGGTAATTGTTAGTACAAGAGCCAGCGAAGCTGATAAGATTGCCAACAAGTAACAGTATATAAAGTAAGAAAGTAAATGCACCAAAACAGCTTTGTAAAACACTACAAGATAATGGATAAATAATGAGGAACATGCAAAGTTAAACTGGAAGGGACAAAGACTGGAGAACCAAGATCAGTCTTTGTTATGGCTGCCAAGAGACTAAACTGTGCCAAAGAAGTTCATTAATATTGTGAGAAACAGCAGAGAAGAATACAGTGGTGGAGGCTTTGCGATTACACTACAATGGAGGTTGCTGGCAACTTCAGGAACAGTTGTAGTACATCTGATATCACAAACAAATAAAACAGACTACTCCGCCCATAGAGCTAGAATTGCCAAAACGAACGAAGCAAGAACATGCAGTGTTTAAGGAGCCCAGTAACTATTGAACTAAATTCTCAGTTGAGTTCAAAGGAACGAAGATCAAAAGAACACGGAGGTGTTAAAAGAAGAAGCAGCAAGAGGGTTAGGTACGCAAAGGGTATCTGGTGACACTGGAAGGCATCAAATGGGCATGTGCTAGGACAAGGGTGCTCAACTCAGTCCTCAGGCCCCCCCAACAGGTCATGGTCAATCAAAGACTGAGCCACTGATTGAGCCACCTGTGCTGAAGCTGGGATATCCTTACAACCTCAACTGGTGGAGGGGAGGGTCTTGAGGACTGAAGTTGAGCACCACTGTGCTACAAAATCATTAGGGCTATTCACATGCGACATATAAAGTGCAATTTTTGCTGTTTAGAGAGATGAATCTCCTGGGAGTGTAATTAAGCCTTTTCACAGAGCAATGGTAGAGATGTCCAATCCATTATGCAAGATCCATTTGCACTGAACAATGTCATGGTAGGCCCATAGAAACAGATACATTTAAGTATGTCAAATATAATTCCCTTTCAGAGCAGTTTTTCATTGAAATCTTGCTAAAATAAATGTATAAATATGAATATATTTGCCAAATAATTTTTCACTAATAAGATAGTGGGAATTTGTGAACCCTTTAACGACAAAGCTGCTCAGTCAGCAAGAGGGGGTTAAGACTGTGTTTTTAGGTATAAGTCTCCAGAGACGACAATTTTATCTGTTATAACTGGTGTGACCTGCAGAGCATTGTACACAATGTCAGCACCATTAGGGAATGAATTCCTGCTGGGATCGAAGTAGTAGCAGAAGTAATATAATAACTTCTATATCTGAAGCGCCTTTCAATTCCAAGGTACATTACATTTCTGCTTCAAAGAAATGTACTCAGCCATCTCTAGGATGGAATCTACCTTTCTAGAAATATGAGAGACTATTGGTAACTGCATAATGAGTTAGAGTCTTTAATTATTAGTTAAAACCAGGTTTTGGTAAAAAGACAAAATTTGCTTTTGCCTGCTGGGTTTAATAGACAAAGTAGTATTGAAAAATAAATATATTTTTGTAAAAATTCAGTCTATTATAATGTTTGACCGTTAACCAGAAACTAAACATACCCATGTGAATCATTGATAAACCAGTATAAACTGATGATTGGGTACATACATATCATCGTACTAGAATACTGGAAGAAATCCTTGAGAAACGAATCTTATTGGTTTTATTTAAATATTTCAGTCTGGCAAAATACAACGTGCAATACAATTTATTCAAGAATTTCAATAATTTATTGTATCTTTCTGATAAGTGTCATGGTCATACACAGACTAATAAGATTCTAGTTAAAATCTGTTCGAACTTTGTAGGCAAAAAAAAACCCGGCATCTAATACATTTGTAAGTTTTGGCTTAAATATCCAAACACTTTGCTGCAGAAAAGACCAACAGCAAGGACTGCAAGGGGTTAATTCTATTCTCTGCTGGACAACAATTAAATGCAAATGATGGAGTCTAGGCAGACATGGAATGATCCTGTCTCTTCCAAGTGAGCAGCCTCCATATCTACCATCAAAAAGGTGATGAAAACACACAGGGCAAATGTCAAATTGAACAGCATGATTTGGGATTGAAAATAGAGGGGATAGTTTTGATGAGATAACCTGTTGGAAAGCCTGAAGGTATGCCTCTTAAAAACTATTCAACAAGACTAACCTCCTGAAGACACAGCTCTGATTACAACAGCCAGTCACTGTATGAGCTTCCTCTAATGGAATTTTATTTAGGGTTTTTTTTTTCACACTGAGAATTTCCCAGAATATTTGTGATTAAATGTCGAAATGCAACAAGTTTAGGGCCTCATGCAGAGAGCATCGTTATTTCGAAATTCGCCATTTTTTGTACAATTTCGCGCAGAAACCGGCAGAAAATGTCGAGTTCCGAAAAACGCGCCATTTTGTTTTTTCAATTGCTAAAATTCGCCTCGCGGCTGGCGAGAACCTCCATCTCGCCATTTTTAAAACTCTCCGAATGCAGAGAGGTGCGAACGGCAAGTAGCGGCTGTTCGCGCCAAAAAATGGCGCGATTCTCGCATTTTTGCCGCGCCAGGAAAAGATGGCAAGATGGCGCTCGCCGCCTATAGTAAAGGGGAAAAAAAGGCGCGAATTTGTTTTTACACGTTTCTGAAGCGCGCATCTCGCCAATTTAAACTCGCCACACGCATCCATGTTAAACATAGCAGAATTCGCACTTTTCTGCATATGGAGAATAAAACTCTCCAAAAAAGCTACTTTTTATGAAATTCGCCAATTTTAAAATTCTATGCTCTCTGCATGAGGCCCTTATTTCTTAAAAGGAAGTTTTACTTTTAGTAAATGTTAGGATTTTTTTCACATTTTTCTGTATGATCACGTAGGACTGTATGATCCTGCAGTCCGATCAAGGTACTTACAAAGAAGCCCCTCATAGTTAGTCAATCCAAATTCAGAGGCTATAAACTACTAAACATTTAGCAATTATTATTAAGTTAAAGATGAAAACCTATCAATGCTTGGGTATTACACATGTAACAAGCCCAGCATGTTTTGCCTTTAGCTTAGGTCTCCTTTTTAACAAATGAAGGGGAACATTTATCAATGCTTATTTGTAAACTTGACTTGTGATTCTTAGCTGGGGTATCTCAATGGTTTAAAGCAGCATTTGCATTCAATATGTGCATCAACACAATCTACACACTGACAAGTGATTAGCCAAGTTGCTGATCGAACCGTTCTCCTGCGATCGATCGGCGAAGATTTGGCTCGGGGGTTCACTAAATGTCTGTCAGTGCAGCAGAAGAGGACCCAAGATGCAAAGTTCTGTGGGGAAGGTCATGTGACCAGGCAGTCACTAGATACAATTGGTGCACTGCTAGAGAGGGCACAGCTCCAAAATGGGTGTGCCAGAGCCTGTTTCAGAAGAGGAAGGGGGTGTGACTTTGTAAATGGTTGCTATAGGAACAAAAATGCTTGTAACATCTTACATTAAAATGTCTTTAAAAATATATATTTTTAAACGCTACAAATATTTTATCATAGTACAGAACTGATTTAAAAAAAAAACACATAGGATATTGCTTGAACTGCCGCTTTATAACTAAGACACAGTCAACCATATGACTGTATGTTAAGAAACCACAATTTTCTTTCCGTTTACTGTACTTCTAAATGTTCACTGGAGACCCACACAGGATAGGATACAGAAATATATATATATTTTAAATATAACGGGTTTCCGTACTTGTTAATATCCATCAGGACCTAGAAACAATCTTCATTTCTTTACTGTGCTACATATGCATTTCAAAAGTACTGTACATTACTAGGTTGCCCAGTTTTTGTTTACCATTCTAATTTGCATCTCTATATCCTCTTAATATTCACCGTCTGTAAATGAACTTTTGTTTGTGTACAGGAGGGCCCCGCTCATACGGCAGGTTCCGTTCCAGGCTGCCGCCATAAAGCGGGGCCCGGCTGTACTGTATTGTACCTTTGAAAACAGGTGCAGAGCTGTAAACCGACTGTTTTGCTGACAAATGGTATCTGACAAGGAGTTGCGCACGCACTAAAATTGTTGTTTAGTGACAGCCGGATACATTGCTGCTGAGCGCGTCATGCTGAAAATCGCCGGAGAAACAGAACAAGCGCCGAACCCAATGAATATGGCTATACATTGGGAAACGCTGTATGAGCGGAACGCTGTAAAGCAAGGCCCTACTGTACATAGAATTTATTGAAACAGTACATACAGACACAACTAGGTAAGAATTCAGTTGATCTACATTACTGGTTTTGAAAAGCGTTCAGTCTTTGTAGTGAAAGTACATGTTTTACATCATGTCAACTCTTCGCATCTAGTTCTTAAATGGGTCTTTTAGCAAGCATTATATTCAAAATAATTTACACACACACACACACACACACACACACACACACACACACACACTTTGTATCGCAAACAAAAACGATATACCGTCTAATACATTTAAATTATTACAGATTAGAAATGATTCTTTAATATAAGTTGTAGTTTGGCTTCTTTGGAAAGTAAGAATTTGTATTTTTAACTGGGAGGTGCAGGTCTAACAAGTGTTCCTTCCACATAGCCCAACCTGTCCCAGTCAATACAAAAATAATGAGGACGGAAGATGATCTGTTTGTACAGTAAAGCCCCTCAAACTTTCCCTCATTATGGGCAACTTGAAAATCATATCATGTTAAAAAGCATAAGGCAGACCACAAGTATATATTTGTAGATCTGCATAAAATAGATTTTAAAAATACAGAATTAGATGCAAAAAAATAAATGAATAAAAATTATCACCCCAATTAAAGATTTTTAAAAAAGTATGTATTTTGTAAATACTTACGTGTCTGATATTTGTTAAAAAATGCTTTTTAAAAGTCCATCTTGTGAGCAATCTACCAGACTTAACCCGATATACGCGTCACTGAAAATGGCTCATTGGGTCTTTTGACAGCCTGTACCTCTAAGGGAGGAAATTAAAACAAAATAAATACCACTTTTCTTTTTGTTTAAAAAAAAATAAGTTTTAGGTAATTGGTTCGGTGTATGCGGTGCCAGCATTAAGTATTTCAGACCTAACAATACAGAGACTATCGCAGACATTCCTTAAATGTGCTCTCCACAGGGTCTCAGAAAAATTGTAGGAGCAATTTCTTGAATCTCATTTTTCCAGCAATTTTTTTACTCGATACCCTGTAAAGACTGACTGAAGTGTATTTCAAACTATTTGCACTAATCACCACCCTTATATTGGAGAAGAAAGGCAGATATGGCGTAGAGAAGGCCAAAAACAAAAAAACAGGATCATCTCCCCAAAACTATTTTTTCTGCAGTCAATATTTTCTATTCCTTCCGCGGGTTAGCAGTGAAAATACAAGAGAATGAATATTTAGAAAGGTCTAGTCTAAATCTGCGCTTATAGTGTCTGCGACAGCGACGTCGCTCCAAATCAAATACATCGACTCCGTCGCAAGCGCTTATAGTAAGCGCGACGGAGCAACGTTGTGGCAAATTTTTTTGAAGCTGGGTCTATTTGATTTTTTAGAGACAGTCGCCACATGTGACGGTCTCTAATCCAATCAGAGACTGCGGCCCGCCCCCTTTCCTAACAACGCTGGCGACAGTCGCGGAAAACCTAATTATAACTTTCGTGGGTGGCAACGGGTGACGTCATCGGTCGCGTCGCCAGCACTATAAGTGCGGCCTAGGGGTGGCCAACTCCAGTCCTCAAGGGCCACCAACAGGTCAGGTGTTCAGGATATCCCTGCTTCAGCACAGGTGGCTCAGTCGCTGACAGCCACCTGTGGTGAATCAGGGATATCCTGAAAACCGGACCTGTTGGTGGCCCATGAGGACTGGAGTTGGCCACCCCTGCTCTAGTCATTTAGTGTAGATAAAATACAGATCGTGAGCTAGTAGGAGACTCCAACCATATTACTCAATGTGTCCAACTGTATTAAAACAGCAGTTTATGTGGTCATCACCGTTACACCGCATCATTTCTAGCAGGAAAATCCTTTCTTGCAGCTCTTTTCTGCTGCTGGATGGGAGCTGGAGGGTGTTTGAATGGACTGGGTTGCCAGCAGGTGTAAACTGTTGGCAGGAGACAAAAAAACATGTTTTCTGGGGTTTCCTTCCATCTAAAAGGTTTCTTTGTTGATAGCATGAAGTGCATAGTTATATTCAGTGAAAGCTTGTATTGCAACATTGTTTTTATTGACCCCCATGATAAATGAACAAGTACAGCTTTACGCCATTGAAAGAACGTTATTGACAGGGAAAACTATAGTTGATAATAGAATCTGAAGTATTTTGCTTGCGGTATGGACATTCCTCATATTCAATGTTGAAAGTCCATTGCTCTGCATTGCTTGATCCCGCTGCACTTGTTGGGTTCTTTATATTAGTTTTTAGGCAGTTTTTGTATGTGTTTAGGTTAATAAAACAGGAAGCTTTGGACTGATAAGAGGTAATAAAGCCCGGATCACGTGCGTTAATGCTGGAGCCTCGCTTTTACTTCATTTACTTGACACGACACAAGGAGTATTTCAGTCAGTCAGAAATATCAGTTTCATTTTAATAAAATGGCATTACTTAATTACCATTTTGCTTAACATAAAAGCTACAAATGTTGTAAGGTGTCTACAGACGACAGTTGCATGCAGTAAGATAACATATCACTGTGCGTGCTATAACATTAGCAGTCCTTTACATACTGAGCCCTAATGCAATAGTACTATCCTGAGGCGGAATTTTCATTTAAAAATAATTAGGATTTATATTAGTAAGTTAACCTGTTTTTATAAAGTGGATCATTGAACAGCTCATCCAACAGCAACGTTACACCAAGGCTCGACAGTCTTAGCAAAGGTCAGTCAGCTTTACTAGTAACATCCATCCACAGACCAGGAGGAGTATGTATGTAAGCACATATAAATAAAAAAGGGACACTGCATTTGTTTGCAATGAAATTTATAGATCGTTGTAGTCCACAGAACCTATCCACATATTTCTTCTTAAGTTAGCTTTTGAACAGAAACGTGCTACAGTTCTGGAGGGTACATTACGTCAATGCCAACTTGCCCGGTCTCTGACATTGGACAGGCTTTTAGCCAGGTATACGATTTGCTGCTTCCTCTTCTGCGTCAGCCCTGTTGGCGTTGATATCTGCAAGAGTTCTAGCAAAACGGGTCCATTCATCATTGCGAGGCACAGCAATTTGCTGTAAGGAAATATTTTTCAGTACACACACAAATATAATATTTACACATATATATTACATGGCTATATTCAATGTACCACAAGTTGAATCATATACACCATGATGATTTGATTACTTCAAAAAAAAATTCCACATAACCCAGACCCACAGTATTATATGTTTATTTGTGCAATGCTACTGGGAAAGGGCCCTCAAATATACAACAGTAAACAAAAACCTCAATGTACATCCAATGTGTCACATTATTTAGTTCATTTCTATGTTGTCTTCTCATAAGTATGGGTCATGTAGTTCTATCTTTCGGCCAAAACATACTGAGCCAACATCCATGTCAAGGTAAACCCTATCAGCAGGTTCCTACACTACCAATGTTATACTGAGAATAGAACAAAAAATTCCAGAATGCTATGAGGAACTGAAATAGGACCGGTCTTAGTGATGCAGTTGGCCACCCCCTTAACAAGCAAGTCAAAAGCAAATTAGTAACTGCTTGAAGACAAATCACATACCTCTCCCACGTCATATATAAATATCTGTCCTTCTGAGTCTCCTACAGCAATCTCTCTCCCGGAATGAGTCCATCTGACACGGTTGAGGGCAGGATTGCCATCCACTGTCATGCTGGCGGTGGGCACCTATATTCAAAACAAGTTATGATGTATACAATATTTCTGATTGCAGACTTTGGCTGCACTATTCCTTTTAGGCATCTCCTCAACATGCTATGAAGACATCTTCACCATGCTGGAGAATTTATTTATAAAATGTTTTGACAGGAAGTAATACATTCAGAGCTACCTCTCGTTTTCAAGTATGAGAAAGGTTCAGTTCTGTTGAAATGCATGGGCCTAAAATCTCATCCAGCACAGTGACGTCTTAACATATTGAATAGGTCCTTCGTATTATTAAAAACATAGCTATAAACAAAAATCACACAGACCGTGCATAATACCCATTGATACATATAAAAAAATAAAAAAGGATGTCTGGACCAAAACCCAGTACCGGAACCAGAATGTACCTACAGCAATAAAAAAAAAAGTTATTTACTCACCCACACAAAAGCTCCCAAGCATTAATTTGAACACTACTGCCCAGCTTACTAATCATCTCCCTCAAACATTCACATACCACCCAGGAGCTAGGTTAGTCGTTGACTGCGTCACTGATTGAGCCACCTGTGCTGAAGCAGGGATATCCTTAAAACCTGACCTGTTGGTGACCCTTGAGGACTGGAATTGGCCACTCCTGAAGTAAGTGATCTACGGAGAGTCACTGAAACTTCTTCCAAGTCTCTTCATTCATTACCTCACTAGTGTTCATTTATTCCCATGCTCAAAAGTGACTGCTTCATACATGCAAATTCACACAAGGTACATGCCGATTAGTTCCCTTGCTGGCACACATTAATTCACTGGCACCATAATTCAGGCCCCTTTGGCTCCAAACATTCTAGTATTGAAGCACGAGTTGCAATAGTTTTCAGTGAGTTTTCCAAGCCAGTGTTGCCTCACCTCAGTGTCATTATTGAGATTCCACAAGTCGAGCCTCCCCACTCCGTCTACGCAAGCAAAGAGGGCTGGATGAGTGGGAGACCACATGACATCATAAACATAGTCTGCGTTGTCTTCAAACGAATACAAGGGTTTGTTATTCTATGCAGGGGGGGGGGAAATGAAATACAAAATACAGTGCATTAGCTTCCATGCACTGATGATATTTAAGCATTTTCAAAGGCTTTCTGGATCTGTTAAAGGTCAAAATATTAGTGTTTACTGGAAAAAGCCTGCAATATTTTGAAGGAAAAAAAAGCATGCCATTGACAGCAAAGGAGTTAAATACCACCGAGGATTACTTTGACCTTGTATACAACACGGATTTCTACGTTTACCGGATTTTTCCCTGTATATTTACCTCCCACACTGAATACAGATATCACTACACTTAAACAATTTCTTTTGAGAATTGGAAGTATGACAGGTGACCATCATGGAAGGATTTGTTATTTTGTGTGTATATCTATCCTTTAAAGATTAAATAGTCTTATTTTCTTTTTTTGGCACAGATTGACTTTTTTCAGCGTCAGCTTTATATAAAAATCCTTTCTTCGTCATCGCTTTGACAGAAATATTAGGAGTCTCAATCATTACTTAACAGAAAGTAATTTTGAGCTGCACAAACTCTGACGGGAATGCCTTGAGCAACGTAACTGGATCACATCTTAAGCTCTTACATTATATGTTAAAAGAAGCCTATCTTTAAAATCTTATTACTTCTAATAAAATCACTTTTGAACAATAACACATGCAAAGTGCATCATGAATTCATGGATAGTTAACCCCATCACAAAACCACTGTGTAAGCATGTAAAATTATGCAAATGCATGTTCCCTGGCCTTCGATTCTTAATGTGAAGCCATCTTCTCTTTGCTTGAGGACATTTCAGCTCCATTACTGCATGTGACATACAGTATGTTGCTAAAAAAACTAATATGAAGACCTGTCATTTTTAAGTAACAGCACCCCCTTGTGTTACCAGATTTAGAATAAAAATCTAAGCATGTAGCTAGCTACCTTCGTTGTCCAAAGTTTAACAGTCCAGTCAAAGGATGAAGTCACAAACAGATGAGAAAAATCAACAGCTCCCACGGCTGAGTGACAGTGGATTCCTGTAATTGGTCCTTGATGGCCTTCGAACATCTCACTTATACCAGCTTTGCTGCATGAAATAAAGAATACAAAGTCAAAATGTTTGCTGAACCTTATCCCTGTTTGCCACTTAGTACTTCAAGGTTAGCATGACTAGTCTAGATGGGGAAAGGCTGCTATTTTGATGGGCACCCTATCTTCCTAATATAACCTCTAAAGAAATACAACTGGGGCTATCATTTGTGTTAAAACATTGGTGCACGTTCACTTATTTTATTTTTTCCACCTGTAAAGCAAAACAAATAATGACCTTTGGCATCTTAACTTTTCATTTGGACTGTGAATTTATGTTTATTCGTTGAATGAAAAAAATGTGGAAATTAGCAATCCTTTTCCGATTATTTTTATTTATTTATTTTACTTATGCGTGCTTTAGTATATTTTCCAATTCTACCCGTTTTCAAAAATAAAAATCAATAATAAAAAAATTACAAATAAATCTATTATTGCCGCAAAATCAAAAGTGCTAGTCATGCTCTGTACACAGAAGCACACTACGGCAGCTTAAATCTTGTTTGTTTGCAGCTTTTAAAGCTTCTTTTTAAAAAAAAAAGACAGAACAATAAAAATGAAAGGAAGACATTATCTGGTACATTTTGAGTGGATCATGCAGTTCCTTTTAGTCCTCCCTAAATGGGGCAATTTCCATGTAATATTTAATCACAAAGTTCTTGCAGTACGTGTCGCTAAGTGCCATTAGGGAGGCATCTTCCTTGTCAGCTCTGCGAATCGCATGGAAAACGATTCAACTTTTTAGTGTACCTGCCGTGGCGGCATGCTGTGTACACCGACCCTTCCTCGCTTCCCACAACAAAGTTGTTGACATCTCCCACTGGGAAGGACATACAGGTGACAGCGACGGCCTTGGATTGCTTATGAACCAACTCCATGCTGTCCTAGAGAGAAGGAGAGGGTAGTGGGGGCAGAAAGTGTTTTTTTAGGAAAGCGCTGTCTTTTCTATAGTGCAGGTACTGTCGCATTTATATTGCATTCTACAATCCTGAGGGATTTCTTCCCAACAGTTGTATTAGGTTTTTAGATTTTGAAAAGAAAGAAGGATACAATGGAAACAAAGAAGAAGAAAAATAGGCATCAACAAAATAGAAGGAGAAATGAAGAGAGAAACAGCAAAGAAAGGGGGAATGGAGGGAATGTCAAACTAAAGAAAACAATACAGTGCATCACTGATTCAGATCAAACGGAAACAATTATGTTCCATTACTTTACAGTGAAATACGTTGATACATCATTTTGCAGAGGGCAGTGGAAAGGGGGAAGTACGGACAGGCACTCAATACTGCACGGACCACCTGGAGCACCAAAGGTTTTGTTCTCGAATTTTTACATGCAGTATTTGTTACTCTTGCACTGACAACACAACAGTATTATCAAGAAGCACCTGGGTTACATTCATTGTGCTTCAGAATGCTACTTTTAAGTCTTCAGCTGCACTAACTTTGCTATTTTTTCCAGGCAGGGTTATAAAACGAAAGAATTTGCTGATTACATGAGCAGAACAAGAGCATGAGGCAAAGAAGTCTAGGAGTAGACGATGTTTAGATTCCTCTAGTGTGAAACATAAATCCAACTAAACTTTGTACATGTCATATTACATTCCATTAGGTAAGTGCCATGTACATGCAACACAGTGTAGAGCAATACATTATTAAACCAGCATTACTGGTAATATACTAAAACTAATAGTACTTGAAAAACATTACTGTACATCTCTCAAATCCATCAGAGTGAATCAAATGCAGACTAACACCCCCTTCTTCCCACCAGTTACCAATACAGGGAGCGTGATGTTGTCGTATGTTCACACATACTAACGGATTAGATTTGGATTGGTTTATAACTATAATTTTCTGTGTAATGGTCAACATCTCCCTTTAAAATTTTTTATTTATTAAACAGTAACTATTTTCTCCATACCTGTGGCTGTGACAGCATATCAAGACTCCAGGAACATATCTTGCCATCTGTCGAGATGCTGATTAAATTGTGAGCATTCTGCGTGCCGACCACATTTACACAGTAAACCGGGTGCTGGGCGACAGAGGTAGCAAACAAAATATTACGTTATTTCACTTCATCACAAAGAAAGCACAACATTGTCCCGGGTTCAACAACTATTGTGGTCAAATACCTAACCATTCCTGATCAATGCACAGCACTGAGATTTATAATGAATACTTAATCCCACTATCCCCTAATATTACCTGCAATGATGAAAGGTACATCCTGTTGCACAAGATGCAGATTCAAGTGAATAAAATGATTACAAATAACAAAAACACACATTACATTATGGAATGACCTCAAAAGTGGGAAATTCTTGGAAATGTCGAGTTGTGGATCTCCCAGCTGTAGCTCTGCTCTTCTTGGAGTTATTATGTGATATACAACTATTTGTAATATAATCTGTGATTCCAATGTATTTTACTCAGCCTTTTTATTTTTTGGCTGGATGGTAACCATGGGGTCCTGGGACAGAACAACACTATTCTCAGCTCTGGATATACCCCCGTTTCTGAGATACTTCCCGGTAAAGGTATCAGCGTTCTAGACCACCACCACGGGACTCAAACTTTTGGTTTAGATCTCCTTAAATTTTCCTGCTGCCACCGGTGACATGGGAGCTTGCAAAACAGGAAAGTAACACAGGTACCTTTACTAAGAAGTAAAGGGGGGAAGAGACTGCATCAAAGCAAACACATGCAGACCGCAGATATACCCCATTATGTATGCCTAGGAAACCTGCGCCAGAAACGCACAATTGGCATCCACTCTACCGTCTCGGGGAACTGCTGCACGAATGCCCTGAGCTGCTTCTGAAAGATACAGTCATCTCTTACCGTGTGAGCAGCCGCTGACAGGGGGGTCCTTTGGACTGGGGTCCTCTTATTGCTGCGATTATCCCATAGGACGATTTGGCCGGAGTATGTTCCCCCCACAACGAGATTGGGGTGAAATTTTGCAAAAGCCGCAGACATAACAGCCGACTGCGAAAGAGAACACGTTTATAAATCCTCACTTTAAGCACAAGAAGATATTCGCAAAATAAAAAGATAGTATTTGCATAATAAAGAAAAGTTTGTGTTTCACCTAAAAAACATCATATCTGTAAAGAGATGTTAAAATTTAACATCCCTCAATAAAAACCACTTTGTATTTCAATTTAATGAACACTATTCTAAGGCAATAGAACCAGTGTAAATATTATCACAAGAAGGGGTCAAAAATTAGGTGGAAAACAACAATCTCATTCATTAAAAAAGGGCAGTGCCTGCTAGTGAACTCATGGAATTAGCATGTTTAATTGTTAAATATTGGTAACTGACACCATTAATATAATATATAAGACAAGTATAGGCAGTTTCACATATTTATTTATTTTTTACTTCTAATACTTCCATAGTAACCACATATTTTTACAATCTTTACCTAATCTTGCTTTTGTGATCAGAATAAATACATTTGCATATACATTGGATTATTTATCTAGGGTCTCATTTTTGTTTGGACAATTATGGCAGCATGATTCATTTGACGAGATGCAGCGGGAGTATAAGTGAACCAGATAAGATTACAATTACACAGGGCCGGAAGATAAAAACTTATTCATTTTTGATAACGCTAACTACCAAAACACGTTGGGTTATTGGTGGCAGTGTTTCTCAAGAGAGCACGGGTGATGTCAGTGGAGGCACCCAGTGGTCGCCGAATGCGGAAGGGAGTGTGGAGAAGCAGAATGGGAGCAGCATGCACGTGGACGCCAAGGGTCGCCTGTGAGCTGGCTTTTCAGAACGGGACTCACCAGATATCTGAGAGACTCTCGCTCAATGTAACATTTCCCACTTACACATAAGGACAACGTGAATAGCGTCTTCCTTATATCTACCTCCATATCACTCCTCTTGAAGTGATTGAGCATTACATCTTGTATGTAACTGAGCATTGTTTGCTACTATTTTTTTTTTAAATATTAATTTATTGATCGGTGTTTGTGCTGGTCTATTCTTTGTCTATCTATGCAAGGATCCCCTCTGGAGGAAACAGAAGAGCCAAGTATAATAATAATAGCATGTTCTTGTATAGCGCTGCTAGTTGTGTAGCACTTTACAGAGACATTTTTCAGACACAGTCCGTGCCCCGTGGAGCTTACAATCTATGTTTTTGGTGCCTGAGGCACAGAGAGATAACGTGATTTGCCCAAGGTCACAGGGAGACGACACCGGGAATTGAACCAGGTTCCCCTGCTTCAAACTCCGTGCCAGTAGTGTCTTTACTCACTGAGCCGCTCCTCCCATCTCTTATGGACTGAGCACATCACTCATCTTTTATGGACTGATATCTGTGTCTATTTTCCCCATGAGAGGTTAATTTGAGCACATTCTTTTTGTCTACATGTGAGAAGTAGTTTTTACCTGCAATGTGGCACGGCCGCTTTTATGAGAGCCGTGACATAAATGGATTGGATCCAAAAGCCTCAGATTCAGATATTTTATGGGGGGGTTTTCTCCCACTTAAAAAGATCGAAGGAAACTTTGCTATATCCGGTGTGTTTATGCAAACAGGGATCTTAGGGATTTGGCTGCTTAACAGTTCTTTGTGGTCACCCCTAAATGTTCTCCTCTACTGTAAGATTTTACTTTTAGAAGATGGCTTTCAAGCAAGTGAAAATGCAAGCCTAAAGACACAGTAAGCCCAATACAGTATGCAAAATATCTATTAAATAATGGAGTTCCGATGCATTAAACCAAATGTTTATGCAACAGGATGATATAAAAAGGCAACACTTTTTCCTACTGAATGTCGGCCAAGAGTAAAGATATTGCTTGAAGAAAGAAAATGTAGTATGTAAAAGCATTGCATTAAAATAGAGAGGGGGGGGGGGGCCTTCATTAAAACGGCGATGGTGCAGATCGCAACACTATCGCACGAAAACGGCAATTGACGTCAATAGAAGTTTCTGTGCGATAGTGCCCCAATTGGCACTATTGCAGTTTAATTAATACAGTAGATGAGAAGTTCCTTGTTGATCCACATGGACGCAAAGAACCAGAAAAGCACAGCAGCAAAAAGCACTGTGGAGCACTAAAAAGAGCACTAATGGAGACTCAGTGGTCTCTTAATCAATGTTTTATTAATACAGTACCAAGCTTCGGGGCTTATTCAATAAGTCTATTAAGCCAGCAAAACGTGAAAAATCCTATATTTTTTTTCAAATAAATCAGTACTGTAGTATTAGATAATACGGTCCTTTTTCTCTTTAATTCCTAATGCCATTTGTAATGATCTTTTTTAATGCACTGATCATTCTTTGGTTGCAACAGCAACCATTTAGAAAGTCATATCCACTTCCTCTTCTGAAATGGGCTCTCACACCTTTTTGAGCTCTACTCTTTACTAAAAAAGTATCACAAACAGATCTATTGCTGTGTTCCAAACAGATCTGTTGCTGTGTTCCAAACAGCAGACTATATTACTCCGAAAGCTGTAACAATAATGTGTCACACGTGATAATATACTGTTACATTGCAGCTGCAGCATTTCACAGACTGCAGCATCAAGTTAGAAGGTGGCCATTTTGTTAGGCACACCATAAGGATTTTTACAGAATTATAACAGGAGCAACAAACGATGCAGCTTAGGTAAGAATGTAGATTTATATATTGTCACATGAGATATATACATATCCACATACCAAATACACACACACATATATACATATTATATAAAGAGGGGTACGTAGTACTGCTGCATTAACCCTTTGTACTGGAGGGGCTGAAGCACCAGTGCCACAGCCCTACCAGCACATTGCAAGCGTATGATTGAGCCTTGGCAGCGAACACATGATTGCGTCGCCACAGATGACGTGAATGGAAGAAGTCGTCTCATGTATTGAGATGGCGTTCCAGCACTAGGAGTGCAACACTCGACCTCAGCTAATAAACGAACAAGTGTCCCATGCAGTGCAGGACCTCATGACTGGAGAGCCAAGCCATGGGGAACTCAAGGGGTTAAAGAACAAAAAAAGAGCAAAGTCTCTCAGCATTGTACAGCCTTTTTTGTGGTCTTTTTGATATCTCTTTCAGTGAAATTAACATTTGTCAGTCTTATAGACTGTGCCCTGACAGTAATCTGACAGCATCAGATTACACGGTACATTTAATCCATCACAATAAACTCTGGGAATTTTGACATTCAGAAAATAGAAGTCGCACAGTTGTTGGCAAACACATTTAAGCTATTTTCTTTCCTTAAAATGTATATCACATTGTAAGCATATGTTTCCACTTAAACAAGTCTGTTTCCATCTCCTCGGGCCGTGTACTTCATATTTAAATGGGCAAAACCTCTTGTCTGGCATTTGAAACCATGTCCCAAAAGAAAGATTTGCACTGGAGAGCTTGCATTAATATAAATCAGAGGGGATGTAGCATGCAGTTTTCTGGCACGTTTAAACCTTCTGAATGATGTCAGAAAGTCATCAGAAAAAAGATTGTTTTTGAAGTGATGAAGAGCTCAATCAACATCTGTTTGCAAATATATGTGGTTTAAATACGAGCAATGAAATCATTATGCTGACAAGTATTTGTGGGGAGAAAGGCATGAAGCCAAAAGTATAGGCATCAAATGTCTGGTTCCGGGAGTCAGAGTTTCAGAACATACCTGGCAGTGAAAAACATACTCTGGGGTAGTTCTCTTATATTTCATGTTCCATACAAGAGCCACACCGTCTGGCTCATGCGGCGACTCCTCATTGTTGTTATACGATGCAACAAGTAACTCCGGGTACTGTCAGAGAGAAGAGATTTAGCTTGGTGAAGGAGGGGTGTCTCATTTCTCTCTTACAAGCGGCAACATTTGTGCCGCAATGTGCCGAATGTAAATAAATCTTATCCGGCAGCAAAGTAGTCATAAAACAACGTCAACTATTATAAACAGGGTGTCACTTTTCTCACTAAGCGAGTCGCACAACGGCCCAGTGCTGCGTCTTTAAACCAGTTGTAATCAAAATAAAAACGATGCAAATACAGTGCTTAAAGGCAAACTAAATCATTTGCATGCAAGGAATCACAGTGCACAATTGAGAAATACTCTACCGAACCATACACAAACAATCCCAGTATTTGGTACGCCAAGAAGCATGAACACAGAAGCCTGATACATATGGCATGAGGAAGTAGGAAAAACATAGACGATTTCAAAATAGACCAGCAGCATTAACACAAGTTTGTAGAGCAATCTTATGAAGGGTCCCTATTAGGGAACAGAAAGATTTGAGAGATGACGGCAATTTGTATCACAATGTCATTTAATTTCGTAGCAGGGGGTAAAGTCAGGGAGAGATGACATCCAAGTCTCCGAGTTGGAAATGTTGGCGCACTGGTTTTCACGGCCCAATAAATGAACTCGGCAATACCTTTAACTCTGATACCTACAGCGGATTCACTTTAAAATCTATACTTGGCCATGTGAGGATGGACAAAAAAAAGTGTGTATTACATTTAAACCGGCTTATTAGCTAAAATGTAGAGAAGTACACTTGAATGAAAGGTACCAATGTTAGTCTCCCACTGCTCTATGAAAGTCAGAAGACGAAAAAATATCATGCAGCTGCCAATTAATTCCCTCTTGACTCCCAAGTATCAACATTTGCTAAGCAACATGTATCAAAACACCACCACTGTAATGACTTTCTTTGGCTGGAAGAAAATATGACCTTAACGTTGACCCTTAAAATAACTCTACAGATTGCATTAACATCATAAGTGTTTCTACTTAAAACTACTTAATGCAGTTCAGAGCTGGAGGGGACAGGAACGTACAGCAGAGAGGTCTATGATTTGGAGGTTAATAGATTAAAAACTCTGACACTCATTTATGATTTAAGAAAAAAAAATCTTTTTTATTTAGTTAATATGTAAAGGAAGAAGGGGGGAAAAGCAAGTTTTTAGTAAAAACAAACAAGAGCATAATCCGGGTATATGGTATGCTCAGTGTTTCACATACCCACCATACCACTATATATGAGATGGTGCCTGATTTGTCCCATTTATATTGGTGGGTACGTCCTTCCTCCTACATGCAAGTATTAACTGAATGATTTATTTTACCTGAGAAGACCAGTCCAAGCAGCTGACAACACGATGTTTTGACCAGCGTTCATCGAAAAATTGTCTATTTAAGGACAACTTTGCACCTGCTTGTATCTCTCTGTAAAAAGAAGATTTAGAATGATTTATAAATGAATATTGAAGTTTTAAAGTCAAATTCACTTCTACAGTCCTGCATTACCCTTCTTTCTCTTCCAAATCTCTGCCGCTGTAGTCAAAGAAAATGTTGATCTGCTCAGACAGAGCACGTTCTACAATTCTTGTGCTGTGGTCGAAGAAACTTTGGAAGTCTTCAGTGTGAAGAATCTGTTGTTTCTCTTCGTCTGTGAGCTCATGGGGTGGAGCTGAAACCCACAATGTGACAGGCATGTAAGTGGAGACCATTCTACATAACCACATGTAATGAGAGCATGTCAAATGTGTAGCAAAGTTACTACTTCCAGCAGGCTACAGTCGTTGTATAGTTTGATGTGGATTCAAGAAACATGTAAATAGATAAATTGGTGTTTTCTTGTTTTATATAAAATAAGCATTGATTTACCATTAAAAATATGCACAGCTTCCCATTTGTTCTGTTTAGGCTGGCCTTATAAAACAGACACAACAACCCATATACTCACACAATCTCCAGAATTTGTTCTCCACTTATCCATTTTCCCTGGAGGAGTTTTCTGCTTCTGTTTAAACTGTGATTGAAAGGTTCTCTCATTGCAACAGCTCAAGGTGCATTGAAACTTGTAAAGGGAATTACCCTAGAGTGGGGTGCATGTAATGCATCCAACTGAAGTTATTTCATGTTCTTAAAACCTGTCCTTAAAGGGGCTTATTAGCTGTCCTTAAAGGGGCATAGCCGTGTATGGGACCACCCAAAGTAAGAAAACTAGGAATCACACAGGACTAGTAAAACAAGCAGAAAATAAAGTGCAATAATGAATAGGCGTCAGTTCAGATTTATTAGCCAGCCAAAAATGAAAACTATTTTATAAAAGAGCTGATCATGTACATTGCACTATACATAGAATTTTGCAGGCACAATCAGTGCCTTCATCAAAGAGCAGACAGACTGCTTTGGGTGCCTAAGGTAAAGGCAGATAAAAGTGACATAACCAAGGTCACAAGGAGAGTGGACACTAGGATTCAGTGATGAGGCAGAAATATACAGATAGATGGATGGGATATAATACATATCGCTCCATCATATTTGAACATTATATATTTATATGACCTTTAATTATCTAATCAAGCTTAGATAGGATACATTATTTCTCAAAAATAAAAAAAAGTATGACAAACGAAACATTGTATCCCCGTTCTTTAGTTACACTGCTGACGCACATTATGTTATAATGCAGCGGTCCGCAAACTGGGGCCGCGGCAGTTATAGAGGTCCCGCACTCTTCCCACAGGCATTAAAATGAAATACCGGGGCACAGCGCAAGGCCGTTACAATACACAACTTCCCTTCCAGCGACGCGTCGTCCTGGTAACCCAGCGTCAAATGACACAGCGGGGTGATGTCACGTTACCATGGCGATGTGCCGACCACGTATGTTATTTGACGCCAGGGTCGAGCAGGGGGAGGGGTGGGGCGAGGCGCGAGGAGAGCAGGCAGGGGTGCGCACGGGGACAAGTTTGCGCACCCCTGATATAATGCATCCTTCCATAATAATGTCATTGTATTTGCACTATTGTTTTGAGACAAAAAGGAAAAAATGCAGTCCCCGGCGCAATATAATAATAACAAGGATACTAGCAGTACTACTGTTGGTGTCCAGAATCGTTATCCCAGCAAAAAGGAATGTCTCAATAGTCCAATTCCAATGTTGAAGTTCTGGAAAGACTTTTCCTTGGTGTGTGACCTCCTATTACATAAAGATAAGACAACAGATCATTGCGCAGTAGCCAGGACCCATGCAGACTTATCTTAGCAGAGGTAAAAGCGCCTACTTCCAGGATAGCTTAATGATGCATGCAGTGGATATAATCTGTTCTTTGACCAGCAACTTCTCTCCAGGATCCACGAACCCACATGGTGCTCCGGCGGCCTACTATATACTCGACCAGGTAAGTGCACACACCATGCAGCAAACAGGTATGCCCAAAATAAAAATTGGAAAAGATGGTGCAATACCGCAAGCACTTTAATAAAAATACATAAAACAAGACAAGTTACACTTACAATGTATCATGTCTTTCCGTGTGGATACAAACTGCCGTCCGCAGCATGTAAAGGAAACTCGGCATTCAGTAGTGCCGGGTTGGCATCTCTCCTCACGGCTGCAAGTTGTCCGACGCTTTCCCTGATGACCTCACTGCTTAGTCCGAGTTGGTCCCACACCGACTGACAGCACGAATAGGCTCCTCCCTACGTGTTTCGTGACCGGATCGTCACTTCCTCGGGATCCCCAGAGAGAGGAGAGACGCCAACCCGGCACTACTGAATGCCGAGTTTCCTTTACATGCTGCGGACGGCAATTTTGTATCCACACAGAAAGACATGATACATTGTAAGTGTAACTTGTCTTGTTTTACGTATTTTTATTAAAGTGCTTGCGGTATTGCACCATCTTTACCAATTTTTATTTTGGGCATACCTGTTTGCTGCATGGTGTGTGCACTTACCTGGTCGAGTATATAGTAGGCCGCCGGAGCACCATGTGGGTTCGTGGATCCTGGAGAGAAGTTGCTGGTCAAAGAACAGATTATATCCACTGCATGCATCATTAAGCTATCCTGGAAGTAGGCGCTTTTACCTCTGCTAAGATAAGTCTGCATGGGTCCTGGCTACTGCGCAATGATCTGTTGTCTTATCTTTATGTAATAGAAGGTCACACACCAAGGAAAAGTCTTTCCAGAACTTCAACATTGGAATTGGACTATTGAGACATTCCTTTTTGCTGGGATAACGATTGTGGACACCAACAGTAGTACTGCTAGTATCCTTGCTATTATTATATTGCGCCGGGGACTGCATTTTTCCCCCCCTTTTTTTCCCATTGTAACAAGTTCACCCGAGAGCACGTGTGTGTTGGATCCCCTTGGCAGCCATTGCTATTTGGACTTCTCCCTAGTAAGAGATTTCACATATAATTCACATTTGATATTTTCACTGTTATACAGTAGGGCCCCGCTTTACGGCGTTCCGCTCATACAGCGATACCGGGAAAGGGGCCGCCATGTATGCACATGCGCAGAACGGGGGCTGCCCAGGTCGCGCATGCACAGAATGGGGGGTGCAGAGGTCTCGCATGCTCAGGACGGTGGTCGCGCTTGCACAGAAAGGAGTTTGCACATGCACAGAATGGGGGGTGCAGAGGTCTCGCATGCTCAGGACGGTGGTCGCGCTTGCACAGAAAGGAGTTTGCACATGCACAGAATGGGGGGTGCAGAGGTCGCGCATGCGCAGATGCTGAAAATCGCCAGTTCCGCTTTCCGACGATTATCACTTTGCAGCGGGACCATAGAACGGAACCCGCCGCATTACCGGGGCCGTCTGTACACTTATTGTGCACTAGGCATTTTTCACCTTGATGGTATAGATTATTTAGGTTATAGCGCTGATTGTATGTTTTTAGTTAGTATTTTCTTTTATGGTTTTGAGACACTGGCAATGCTTACCTCGGATACTATGATAACGGATTTTATAGAAAACAAAAAACAGTCATCTAGCTCAACAATGCTTTCCAAATTATTTAATAAGTAATTTACTTTGGATGTTAAAGTAGGTATGGGAGATGGGAGACCAGTGACTTAAAGTTTACCTTACACTAAGGCCCCATGGCACTTAATATGTCGCCCTATTCCTCCCGATTTGCAGCGTCAAATGACGTCATGGACGTCACCAAAGTGACGTCACGTGGCATCTCGTTGCCATGGTAACACGACGCCATTTGCCGCTGCGACATGTTGCCATGGTAACGAGACGTCATGTGATGCCACAATGGCAACGTCCACAGCGTCGTTTCACGCAGCGAATCGGAAAGGAGGACAGCTGCAAGGAGACAGCAAGAAGGTGCCCGGCATATGCAAGTGACTTACCATCAGGCCGACAGGCCCGAGAGCGCCGTAAAAGTATATGGGGAAGGACATTCTTGCCGCCCTGGGCCTGAACATAACGCCACTGCTTACACCAAAAGCCACTGCTACCAAAAGGAAGTTAGGTCAGTCTGGTTAGGATACTGAAGTTCTCACCCTCACTTGTATCTTCTTTTTTAGCTTGTTTGTTCTCCTCTGGTACCAGTGTTGGCTTAGGGGCAGCTGTTTCGTCTTCATCTTCGTCACCTAGTTAGATAGACCCACAATATAAGTACATTCATTTCTATTGCTGTGTACAACAGGTTAGCTTTGTACACCGAGTTGTCATACCATGCATGAAAGGTGATAGAAAACATTCCGCCCAATGAATTACCATGAAAGAAATTTGTTAAAGCAATCCAAGGTGGCGAATTTTATATAAATCTCTCTCGCTGTATGTATGTATGTATGTATGTATGTATGTAATGTATGTAATGTATGTAATGTATGTATGGGTCTCTGATGCTACTGGCCCGGATTCCTAGATTTAATCTACGCTGGAAAGGAGGATATTATCTACTCCAGACTGCACCTCAGCAGTTTACTATTGCTGTGAGAGACCATGTGACTGCGTAATGCTAAAGACCCCAACAGTAGGATAAATGAATGAATAAATAACCAGATACTTGTAGGGGGGACCCCTAAACATAAACTTGATAGAAGACAGGTACTGGGTTGCAGTCCTGGATGGTAAGCTCACTAATAAGTGACGCTGTTGTCAACAATAACACCAGGAAGATTGAGCATAGTAACACTCTATAACGTACCTATTGTCTAAATAAAGTCCTGAACAGGAAAACATGTAGCAAGCGATTGACTCACTCCGAGTGCTGCACAGTCAATGCGATCCAAAGGTGAGGGGTCCCCAGGTGCACTTCCGTCCAAGGGGTAGGCTAGTAGAGAAGGAGAAAAACTGGAAGAGCAATACTGTAGGTATCAAAAAAGTAGAAAGGAGGGTGCGTATCCCATAAAAAGATTATTTATTGGTCATGGAAAAACAGAGCGCTTTTTCACGCTTCACAGAGCGCTTTCTCAAGCTACCTTGAGAAAGCGCTCTGTGAAGCGTGAAACGTTGGTAGGGCTCTCCATTGCCGTTTTTCCATGACCAATAAATAATCTTTTTATGGGATACGCACCCTCTTTTCTACTTTTGTGAAACCTACAGTAGTGCTCTTCCAGTTTTTCTCCTCTACTATTGCCGTGATGCCACCTTTACTATTTATATTTGCTATGACCTCACTTCTTTTCAAATTATGCACTTTTTTCTAACAGCCTCATGTCTCCAACTGTATTCAAATACCTAAATCTCTCCTCTCTTCGCCACTTCTCAGTTCACATGAACTTCAGTACTTCCTTACCTGCGCCCTCTGTCACTACACAGCTATACCCCCTGCACTAAAACACACACCTACAAAACATCCTCACACATGCGTCTACTCCTCGCTTCTGGGGATATCTCTCCCAATCCTGGTCCCTGCCTTATTTCTACATGCTCTCATCCTCGCCTGTCACATGCATCTTCTACTACTCCTGGTGCTAACCCCTCCAACCTCATACTCATCCCCTGCCACCCTCCCTCCTCCCTCCCATTCTCCTGTGCCCTTTGGAATGCTCACTCTCTTTCTAAGGCCTCGGCCATGTTTACCGCTTACTGGCGGAAGCGTGCTGAGGCGCGCTCCCGCTCAGCACTGAGCCCCTACAGCCGCAATTAGAGCGGCTTTAGTAGGGGTTCACCTGCGCTTCCGGAAGCGCAGGTCTTAGGGGAATTTAAAATTCCCCCGCTTGCCAGCGCAACAGGCCGGTCACGTGAGCGGTTCGCCCAATGAGAGCGAACCAGCTCCGTGACGTCACTGGCCCGCCCCCGGCCAGTGACGCGCCGCCCCCGGCCCGCCCCCTGACAGCGCGTGCGGTAAGCAACCGCAAGGCCAGGGAAAGCACCCGCTTTCCCTGCGCCTCAGCACGCTGGCAGGGAGCATGGCTGAGGCCTAACAAGTTCCTCTCTGTGCATGACCTCTTTCTTTATCACCCTCTGCTCCTCTTTGCTTTAACCGAGACCTGGCTCACTCAGTCTGACTCTGCTCTGGAAGCTGCCCTCTCTTATTGTGGCCTTTCTTTCTCCCACACTCCGTGTCCTGATACAGGGGTGGAGGCGTGGGGCTCCTGCTCTCCTCTCTCTGCCGTTACCGTACCCTTCCTACTCCTCCCTCTCTTGCTTTTCCCTACTTTGAAGCTCACACTGTCAGGTATTTTCTCCTCTCCCTGTCCACGTGGCTATCATCTATCGCCCACCTACCTCTACTCATCCCCCTTCTGTCTCTCTCTCTCACTTTGAATCCTGGCTCTCTTTCTTTCTCTCCTCAGACTCCCCTGTTCTTCTCCTTGGGGGCTTCTATTGCCACATTGATGAAACCCTTCTCTCCCTTGGGCTTCCCGCTTTCTCTCTCTAATCTCTTCTTTTGGCCTTCAACAGTGGACTGCAGCCAGCACCCACAAGGATGGCCACTACCTAGACCTGGTTTGCACTAAAAACTTCTCTCTCTGATTTCTTCATTTCCCCCTTTCCTCTCTCTGACCATCATCTAATCTCATTTTCTCACTCTCTCTCTTTTCCCCTTCTCCACCTCCATCTACTGCAGAAACCTGCGCTCTATTAACCTACCAGCCTATGATTCCACTTTACTCTCCTCCCTCAGTTCTGCTCCAGACCCCGACAACCTGGTCAGGAACTACAATTCTGCCTTACCCTCCTCTCTATCTACATGCTCCGCTTTCTCTCTGCTGTCCTCGCCCCTTTAACCCCAGACACTGCCTAAATTCCCACACGTGCATGCTGCGTTCATCCACTCGTTCCTCTGAATGCCTCTAGAGGAAACCTCACTCTCGCAGACTTCCTTCACTACAAATGTATGCTATACTGTTTCAACTCTGTCCTCTCTCAGGCTAAACAAATATACTTTTCTTCATTAATCAACACGCACAAGTTTAACCCGTGCCGACTCTTTTCTGTCTTTGACGCTCTACTCAAACCACCCTCAGCTGCCTCTTCTTCCTCCATCTCACCTCAGGACTTTGCTGACTATTTTAACGGAAAAGGTGGAATCCATACATCAGAACATCCCCTCTGTTAACTCCTCCCACCCTACACCGCTTCCTTAGTCTCCTCCTGCCTTCCTTGACTCTTTTTCCACTGTCTCAGAGGAGGATGTGTCACTGCTGAGACAGATTTACCCCTCTACCACCTGCCTTCTTGACCCCATTCCCTCCCATCTCCTAAAACCCCTTGCTCCTACTATAATCCCTACGCTCACACACACATTTTTAACTCCTCCCTCTACTCCGATACCTTTCCCTCCTCCTTCAAAACATGCAACAATTATACCATTACTCAAAAACAGCAAGCTTGACCCTACCTGTCTTTCTAACTATCGACCGGTCTCACTCCTGCCTTTTGCCTCTAAACTCCTTGAACGTCTTGTATTCTCCCACTTGCTCCACTTTCTCAACACCCATTTTCTCCTAGACCCTCTACAATCTGGCTTCCGCACTGCTCACTCGACTGAAACAGCCCTCACTAAATTAACTAATGACCTCAACACTGCCAAAGACAGAAGTCATTACACTCTGCTCATATTACTCGACCTCTCTGCAGCATTTGACACCATGGACCACCCACTTCTCCTTCACATTCTCCATACTCTTGGTATTCGTAACAAAGCTCTATCCTGAATCTCCTCTTACCTCTCCCATCGTACTTTCAGTGTCTCTTCTGCTAACACCTCCTCCTCTATCAATCTCTCTGTGGGGGTACCCCAGGGGCTCTGTCCTGGGACTTCTCTTTTCTCTGTACACACTTTCTCTAGGTGACCTAATCACATCTCTTGGGTTTAAATATCACTTCTATGCCGACGACACACAAATTTACTTTTCAACCCCTGACCTTACACCTGCTGTACAGACCAAAGTTTCTGAATGTCTCTCTGCGACACCATCCTGGAGGGCCCTCCGCCGACAAACTTAACATGGCAAAAACAGAGCTCCTCATACTTCCTCCCAAACCTGGCCCTACTACCTCCTTCCACATTACTGTTGGAAGTACAGCAGGGCCCCGGGTATACGGCGGGTTCCGTTCCAGAGGCCCGCCGTACAGTGAAAATCGCCGGAAAGCTGATCCGGCGATTTTCAGTGCTGCGCATGCGCAAACCGGCATTTTCGCCGTTCTGCGCATGTGCGACCTACGGTCTGCGCATGCGTGCCAGGCACACCCGCCCGTTCTGCACATGCGCGATTTTAAATTCAACATGGCGGCCCCCTTCTCGGTGCTGCCGTATCAGCGGATCGCCGAGAAGCGGGGCCCTGCTGTACTGTCATTCATCCAATAGCCCAAGCACGCTGCCTAGGGGTCATACTTTACTCCTCTCTCACATTCAAAACATTTCTAAAACCTGTTGCTTTTTCCTCCACAATATAATTAAGATACACCCTTTCCTGTGTTTCTCGACTGCTAAATCTATGACAGGCCCTCATTCTCTCCAGTCTCGATTTCTGTAACCTCCTGCTGTCCGGCCTTCCTGCCTCTCACCTGTCTCCCCTACAATCTATCCTTAACGCTGCTGCCAGAACCACTCTACTCTTTCCTAAATCTGTCTCAGCGTCCACCCTGCTGAAGTCACTCTCTTGGCTTCCTATCAAATCTCACACTCTATTCTCCTCCTCACTTTTAAAGCTTTATACTCTTTTGCCCCTCCTTACATCTCAGCCCTAATGTCTCGCTATGCACCATCCCGGCTCTTGCGTTCTGCTCAAGGATGTCTTCTCTCTACCCCCTTTGTATCTAAAGCCCTCTCCCGCCTTAAACCTCTCATTGACTGCCCCACACCTCTGGAATGCCCTTCCCCTCAATACCCGACTAGCACCCTCTCTATCTATCCACCTTTAAGACCCACCTTAAGGCACTTGCTTAAATAAGCATACGAGTAGCAGCGTGGATAATACTATACACCAGGCCTGTACAACACGCGGCCCGTCTGCACTCATTGTGCGACCTGCAGGGGGGAGAGTGATGTGAGGTGCAGGGATGTGATGTGAGATGCAGGGGGGAGAGTGATGTGAGGTGCAGGGGGGGGGGTGAGGTGCAGGGGGGTGGGATGTGTGTGGTCTGTAGTGGGGTAGTGTGTGTTATGTGGAGGGGGAGTATTGTGTATGGGTGAGGGGGAGAGATGGGGGTGTGAGATAGAGGGTGAGTCTCACAAAGGTTGATGATGAGGGGTGCTGGGGGAGATATATGAGGATGATGAGGGGTGCTGGGAGAGATTGATGAGGGGTGCTGGAGGAGATATGAGGATGATGAGAGGTGCTGGGGGAGATATGATGATGATTTTACCCGTGCGGCGCGAATCTGTTTTCCTTGGAGCAGTTCGGCCCTTCTCGCTTAACAAGTTGTGCAGGCCTGCTATACACGATACATGAAGCTTAACAAGTTGTGCAGGCCTGCTATACACGATACATGAAGCTTGGCCCCCTGCAGATGCACTTACTAGAATGCCCTCCTACTGTGTCTGTACGTTCCTCCTACCTACCAATTAGATTGTAAGCTCCTCGGAGCAGGGACTCTTCTTCCGAAATGTTACTTTTATGTATGAAGCACTTATTCCCATGATCTGTTATTGGTATTTGTTATTTATGATTATGATGTGTATTACTACTGTGAAGAGCTATGTACATTAATGGCACTATATAAAGACAAACATACATACATACTAGCTGAACCCTGTTAATTTCAGCTCCGGGACCCCTTCTTCCAGAGATGCTTATCTGCAAATTTGGTGCCAGTAGCTGCTCTCCTCGCCTACCAGGGTTCACAATATGTCCTCTGTTCAGAGAGCTCAGGCTCTGCTGGTCACTAGGAAGATGTGATGTCCTGTGTGGCTTCCTATTGGCCCATATGATGTGGGAGCTTCAAACTTGAAATCCTTGCTTGGTGAACCGGAGCAGCTGCCGTCTCCTAGTTCGGAGGTATGTATCTCCATAAGTAGGGGGTCTCTGGAGTTGAAATTAATGGGGTTCAGCTCCAGAGACCCCCTGCTTAAATTCTATATATAAAAAAATGTTTTTTATATTGCCAACTTGGATTCAGGTAATGAAGAGAGGCTTTATTGGTAAAGGTGGCAATGCACACTGCCCCAATCACTTGCCCAAGAGGGCACGTAGAGTGAGCAGAGTAGTGAATTAAAACCAGTTCCACAACCTAAATTTAATCTTTTGGGTGTTTTTCACTTTTGAGAAATATAGGTCTGTGAAATAACATTTTTCGGCTCCTATTAAAGAATGTGAACTGCATCATAATAATTTAGCCCAAATCATTACAATACTGGTAAGATACAGTATTTCTGTCCTCTGCTGGGCAAAACAGGAAAAATATTTTCTAACTGTAGTGGGTAGTAGGCAACAGTCAAAGCAGACATTTCCAGAGCATTACGACATCAGGAATATTTCTTATACGAATACCTTAATCCTCAAGTGCACCATGGTTAAGCGACATTGAACTAGGTCCACAACAAAGCGATCTGACTTCAAAATTAACTGTGTCATCTGTGTATGGCTATAATAGCCCAACAGGAGAATCGCTGTTTGCACTACTGGCACAGCAGTGGATGTACGAGAGTTTGTGTCACACTTCTCATCTTGCAGCGTGCACAATAAAGCAAGAAAGGTATCAGGACATGTCTTCACCAAACCCACGTTCTCTCTCACTTCCTACAGTACAACCATAAAAACTAGAAAACTATGTTAACTTCTTTAACCGAGACTGTGCTGAAAAGGCTGGGTAATACAGCAGGCATAAGCTTAGAGGAGTCCATGTTAAAATGGACAAGCAAAGTGTGACATACCTAGTTACATGTCATTACCCAGAATCCTTGGCTGCACTGGAAGCACTGTACACCAATGGTGAAAAGCAGGGTTGCAGACCTATCTGACGTGTGAATGTGCTCACAAGTGATATTTGTATTTGCTACACACTGTACGTGGGAGGGTTTGTCACTTTTACCCTCTATAACTTGTTTTGTGTTTAGAAAACTATGCAAATATGCAATTCATGTGTACTTTCCCAGTGCACGAAAAGATAAAATAAATATAAATCATTCATTTTTAAAGGTGACAAACATGCAGTGGGTGCTTCAACAGCCATTACACAGTGGCACGTTATTGCAAGGTTTTGTTACCAAGCATCATTGTAAGTAACTACAATGTAAATATATTCAGTACATTGAAATATTGCATTAAGAAAAAAAAGAAAAAAAGATGTTTTCCTGCCAATTCTAATCAGTGAAAACAGCTGCACAAATGTTCCCGGCAATCAAAAGACAATGGATCTACTCAAGGAGTTTTAAATAAGAATAAAAGGGCTCCATGAGGAAATGAGGAGTCATGGGAGGCCTCCTAATAAGTGTAAGGAATACTTGATCAAAGAAATTATTTTCAGGATTTTTGCACATATGGTCTGAATAGTAAATAGGCAGGTTACAAAAAAAAAATCAAAATCGGTAAACATGCTCACATTTTCATGACATACGGATGGAGCAGAGGATTTCATACATATCCACAAAGAAAAGCACCAACGCTGGCTAACCACTTCCCTTCCTTCCCTTAAATCATCTGTGGATTTTCTGTGTGTGTCCAGCAACATCTAACAAGGTCCCGCTGCCCTTTTAACTTGTAAAACTTGTAAAAAAGGCATTTTATTGCCTTTATATAAAAGGTGCATTCCAACCAAAATAAACCTTGAGCTAAACACATCAAACGAACGAGTGACCAATTACAAGTGCAATTATGTTCCCAGACTATATATTAAAAAACAATTTATGTTTAATAAACAATTTTAGACTTGATTCTTGTCAACTGAAAGGGGGAAGGAAGAGTAAAGTGGGGGGAGAGGAGGAAAGGGAGGTAGAGAGCAAAGGGGGAGGGCAAGAGCAAAAAGAGGAAAGGGTGAGAGGAAAGAAGAGGAAGAAGAAAGAAAGGGGGAGGAAGAGGAAGAAGAAAGAAAGTGAGAGCAAAGGGAGGGAGAGGAAAGGGAAAGGGAGGGAGAGGAAAAGGAAAGGTAAAGGATGAACAGGAAAGGGGTGAAAAGGAAGAGGAGAGGGGAAGGAAGAGTAAGAGGAAAGGGATGAACAGAAAAGGGGTGGGAGAGGAAGAGGAAGGGGTGGGAGAGGAAGAGGAAGGGGTGGGAGAGGAAGAGGAAGAGGAAGGGGTGGGAGAGGAAGAGGAAGAGGAAGGGGTGGGAGAGGAAGAGGAAAGGGTGGGAGAGGAAGAGGAAAGGGTGGGAGAGGAGGAGGAAAGGGTGGGAGAGGAGGAGGAAAGGGTGGGAGAGGAAGAGGAAAGGGTGGGAGAGGAAGAGGAAAGGGTGGGAGAGGAAGAGGAAGGGGTGGGAGAGGAAGAGGAAGGGGTGGGAGAGGAAGAGGAAGGGGTGGGAGAGGAAGAGGAAGGGGTGGGAGAGGAAGAGGAAGGGGTGGGAGAGGAAGAGGAAGGGGTGGGAGAGGAAGAGGAAGGGGTGGGAGAGGAAGAGGAAGGGGTGGGAGAGGAAGAGGAAGGGGTGGGAGAGGAAGAGGAAAGGGTGGGAGAGGAAGAGGAAAGGGTGGGAGAGGAAGAGGAAAGGGTGGGAGAGGAAGAGGAAGGGGTGGGAGAGGAAGAGGAAGGGGTGGGAGAGGAAGAGGAAGGGGTGGGAGAGGAAGAGGAAGGGGTGGGAGAGGAAGAGGAAGGGATGGGAGAGGAAGAGGAAGGGGTGGGAGAGGAAGAGGAAGGGGTGGGAGAGGAAGAGGAAGGGGTGGGAGAGGAAGAGGAAGGGGTGGGAGAGGAAGAGGAAGGGGTGGGAGAGGAAGAGGAAGGGGTGGGAGAGGAAGAGGAAGGGGTGGGAGAGGAAGAGGAAGGGGTGGGAGAGGAAGAGGAAGGGGTGGGAGAGGAAGAGAAAGGGGTGGGAGAGGAAGAGGTGGGAGAGGAAGAGGAAGAGGTGGGAGAGGAAGAGGAAGAGGTGGGAGAGGAAGAGGTGGAAGAGGAAGGGGTGGGAGAGGAAGAGGAAGGGGTGGGAGAGGAAGAGGAAGGGGTGGGAGAGGAAGAGGAAGGGGTGGGAGAGGAAGAGGAAGGGGTGGGAGAGGAAGAGGAAGGGGTGGGAGAGGAAGAGGAAGGGGTGGGAGAGGAAGAGGAAGGGGTGGGAGAGGAAGAGGAAGGGGTGGGCGAGGAAGAGGAAGGGGTGGGCGAGGAAGAGGAAGGGGTGGGCGAGGAAGAGGAAGGGGTGGGAGAGGAAGAGGAAAGGGTGGGAGAGGAAGAGGAAGGGGTGGGTGAGGAAGGGGTGGGAGAGGAAGAGGAAGGGGTGGGAGAGGAAGGGGTGGGAGAGGAAGAGGAAGAGGAAGGGGTGGGAGAGGAAGAGGAAGGGGTGAGAGAGGAAGAGGAAGGGGTGAGAGAGGAAGGGGTGGGAGAGGAAGAGGAAGGGGTGGGAGAGGAAGAGGAAGGGGTGGGAGAGGAAGAGGAAGGGGTGGGAGAGGAAGAGGAAGGGGTGGGAGAGGAAGAGGAAGGGGTGGGAGAGGAAGAGGAAGAGGTGGGAGAGGAAGAGGTGGGAGAGGAAGAGGTGGGAGAGGGAGAGGAAGAGGTGGGAGGAAGAGGAATGGGTGGGAGAGGAAGAGGAATGGGTGGGAGAGGAAGAAGAGGAAAGGGAGGGTAGAAAATGAAAAGGGGAGAGGGGAGAAAAGAGGAGACGGGGGAGGGAGAGGAGAGAAGAAGAGAGGAGATGGGGAGGGAGAGGAAAGAGAGATGGGAGAGGAGAGAAGGAGAGGAGACGGGGAGGGAGAGAAGAAGAGAGGAGACGGGGGAGGGAGAGAAGAAGAGAGGAGACGGGGGAGGGAGAGAAGAAGAGAGGAGACGGGGGAGGGAGAGGAGAGAAGAAAAGAGGAGACGGGGGAAGGAGAGGAGAGAAGAAGGGAGGAGACGGGGGAGGGAGAGGAAAGAGACGGGGGAGGGAGAGGAGAGAAGAGAGGAGACGGGGAGGGAGAGGAAAGAGACGGGGGAGGGAGAGGAGAGAAGAGAGGAGACGGGGGAGGGAGAGGAAAGAGAGACGGGAGAGGGAGAGGAAAGAGACGGGGGAGGGAGAGACGGGGAGAGAGAGGCGGAAAGAGAGACGGGGAGAGAGAGGCGGAAAGAGAGACGGGGAGAGAGAGGAGGAGAGAGAGGGAGAGGAGAGAGAGAGACGGGGAGGAGGAAGAAGAAAGAGACAGGGCAGAGGAAAGACACCAGGGTTATAGTTCCCCAGAAATTCACAATATACTTCTAGGGTTCCTTAACCCCAAAAAAACGCAACTGGTCTTAGGAGGAACATGATGCATGTAATGTGTTGTCTAAACATCAGACTGTTTCTTATACAGAAAATAAACAGGTGTTATTACAAACAGGTGTTATTACCTACTTTTACAGGAGTAGACAAAAATATAAACTACTTAGGAGCCAGAGAGAACTTTTCACGGCCAGCATTAGAGGGGTCCTTTTTGGCTACCTCCCCGCCTGTGACAACTGACACGCTGACACAGACATGCAGGCACGCACGCACGCAGACACCCCTCTCACTACCCCTGCCAGTGTGAATTGAGAGCAGGGGCAGGCAGAGCCCTGGCACACTGACTCACTCCCGCCCCAAGGCCTCACGGACACCTTTGCTACAGACTCAACGCTTCCCTCCCCCCTACACGCCACACTAAGAAGCGCGGCCAGTCACAGCGCGACCGCAAAGCAGCGTGAGGCATAAAAGCATGCTGGGGAGTGCTGTGGCTGGAAGCAGCAGTGACCGATAGGTCAGTCAGCATTGCAAACAGGACAGGTGCCAGGGGCTACATTTTAGGAGCCCCTGAGATTTTTCGACCACTGCTCTAATATAGAGAGACTATTGATACACAACAATGGTGACAAACAGAATCAGTATGGGCAATGCAACATGTTAGACAACTCTGAAATTATTATTTTTTTAAATGTATGTATTAATCATGTTAGGCAAAACAATACAAGACTTGCTGCATAGTTGTATGTAATACACTGACACATTAATATTGTTAAATAAAGAAAGGCAAATTTCAGTGTAAAATATCCTCCAAAGTGTGTGCTTGTGATCACCAACCTAATGGGTCCTAGCCCGATATAAAGATGTCTCATATTAGCTTCCAGGTTGATGTTCTGAGACAAATTCTTGCTAAACATAATAGCCCAGACTGCATTTTCCTCTGCTGTCATCCCAGATGCAAGTCTCATTTGCAACACAGTATCATGTTTGACAATGAGAATTTGAAACCAAAATGTATTTTCCTAATTTCCATGAATAATGTAAAAGCCTAATACTACATGCAGGGAGACACTGCCTGGTACGATGGTGTGACAACTGCTTTGCATAATCACTATATATCCCACTATTGCAAACGGGGACCAGAAAATAACCTTAACGACTTGGTTAAATGCAGATGAAGCAAGCATTTCCTCTCCCCGTTCTTTTTTTTTTCTTGCCTCCCACGGTAAAGTCTATGTTGGTCAAACAGCCATGTCATCTGTCTATGAGGAAATGGCAGCAGGAGGCTGGAACGTGCTTTATCTCTGGTAATGAGCAGCTATTCAACAGGGGCTCAACTTGTTTGTCTCCGCAATGTCTCTGACCCATGTTCAAAGTTATCCAAAGCATTATAAATAAAAAAAATAAAGTGGTCAAGGGACAGGGAACAGCTGCAAAACCCTGGTCCCAAGCAGCCCAGCCAGCTGACAAGATAGCGGCAACCAGATGGTACTGCTGGGGATTGTCTCTATCTGCTATGGAGGTGGCGATGGGATGGCACAGCATTTTTCTGCTTGGCTGCTTCCAATCATGACTTTCCCCAATGGCAAGAATGTGCAATTACCAGCACCGCAGGCGGTCCCACAGACAAGCCTGTACCCCTGCAATACAAAAATAATACAGCTCGCCGGTCTATAACCAGCTGCCAAACCACACACATAGCTTTGAGCCTGGACAGATCTGGAAGGTCGGCTACTTGTCTACGGGTCAAAAAATGCGTACATACATATATGTATTTTAACATAATACAGATAAAGAATAATACTTATTAGCACATTTACATGTAACAGACAGATCCCCCAAACCTGCTTTACCACTGCTGCCAGGGACTCTGGGTAATGACATTCAAATGAGCACTTAGTGCATCACACAAAGACCAAACCTTAAAGCTGGTTTTAGTTAAATAATGATATATTTTGTATTAATAGTTGTTTTTTTTTAAATATTCTTTTCCTCCGCTATTTTTAGCTGTTTAAAATAATCATATTCTAAATGATATCAGGGCATTTTAAAGAAGGTCTTCCTGATATCCTGCTCTGAAGGTTGCTTTAGTTGCAGCTACCAGATGAAACTTTGACATTAGATTTCAAATGCTTAGAAAGCACACAAAGCTGCACAGGGAAGTTTAATTTCATGTTTTCGGTAAGAAAAGAAAATTTAAAGATACACTGTAGGTGCTTTAATCCAAATAGTAAATGACACACGCCGGTTCGACATTACTTGAAATTGAGTGATTTGCACGTTCTGACAAGTTTACAGAACTCGGATAAATGGCATGAATGATTTCAATATATGCTCATACTTTTGAACCAAATGGGGAAGGTTAAAATCTTTCCTTTCAAGGGCCTCAATCAGCCACAAAGGAAAACAGTAATCACTGTCTTTTCAGTCGGCCCAACCGCATTTGTCAGCCCTTTCTCCGTCAATGCAGCCCGAGCAATCAACCTGCCAAGCATTCAGCATGGAAAAACAATCTGAAAATACAGGGTATAATGCACCTGCCAGTGAAAATGGCCATTTTAAGAAAAGCTAGTGATCTCAGTGACCCTGCTGAGGAGGCGGTGGTGCAAAGGGGAAAGAGCGCTTCAAAGAATTCTACTGATCGGCACTCACTAACACACTGACACTTCTTCACAATGCGTGCCAGTTAGTGCTTTTGTGCTACTTGGGAAAAAAAGAAAGCTTTTTGGGGCAAAATAATCATGGAAGGGAGGAGTTACTGGTGGTAGTGGTGGGAGGGGGGTGGGGGGTGGAGGGGTCAAGACTGAAGGACACTGCTCATGATGAGTTGCGTGTCTAGAACACACGCTTTTAATCTGGATGCAGTATAATGGAGTGTTGTTAAATCAGTAAACATGGAAACGGACATAAGCCCGCAAGAAAAGCTCAAACGAGTTACTAGAATTCTTTTGATGATGCCACCTTTTATCTATTATCTGCTCTCTAGAGAGGACCCCATGTAAAAATCTGCTTATTTTTAATTTTCTTTAGAAGTGCTTTAGGAAAACAAAAGTATCTGACAACTGAACTCTCTCTATACAACAGAGGAAATATTAAACACTGAATTTTTTTTTAAGGAAATATCCATTTTTTTTTAAAATACAAAGGAAAATTGAAAGTTTTTAGGAAATATCTATTTTTTTTTATTTTTTATACACAGAAAGGAAAATTGAAAGGTAAACCATACATTACGACAAATACAATTAGTGATGGAGGATTCCAAAACAGACAGAATTAAATTAGAGATGAATCATGTTAGAATATGTTAAGGGTATTGGGAATGCAAGTCAGGGCACCGCTTCTGGAGTTGCTCACTTGCAGTAATTATTGCTGCTTACATTACTCATCAGTTCATTATTCCTCCTTTTTGATTTGTTCCCTTCACACACCAAAAGCTACTGTTCATGTTCCCATGATATCAAATGAGTATATCTGCACCATGTTAAAAACAGTTGATATGAGAAACATTGATCGTTTTTGATTATTATTATAATTTTTTTTTAAATTCAATAATCCTTTATGGGATGTTTGACACTTATAAAATACAGCTCAACCCCCTTATAACGCTGGGCTTGGGGTCCAAAGAATCACATCGCATTATAAGTGGATCGCGTTAGAAATAATGTTCAATTGTATGCATTGTACAATAAAGTATTTAAGACACCAATAATCGTGTTGTAAAGTATTCATAAATACGAAAATCGGGAGCCACGCTTGCATCGCGTTATAAGCGGATTTGCGTTGTAACGGGTCGCGTTATATTACTAAAATAGCTACACATTATTGAAATGAAAGAATATTGTAGACAACTTTTGCTCTTTGCCCATCTCTTGTGATGTAACAAGTCAGGATAAAGCTACACAACCTACAATACATTACATTTCATTCTAGACTCAGGCAACCACCACGAGAATCTTCATTTGATCCAGGTTTCCCACACATCAGGCCTATGTGACAACTAAAATAGATGCACTACAAGTGCATTTTGTTTGTGCATCATATCGGGATCAAAATATTAAGTAAAAGGTTTTCAAATTAAAATGTGATGAGAAGGGTACAACAAAATCGGTGAAATTTAATATGCAAAATTAGACCATGAGAAGTTAAATAGATGAGATGGACTTCTATTAACTAAATGAAGGCAGACTCCCGTTAGATATTATCTGTGCTTCTCTTCAGATGCATTTTCTTTTAGTTCAGCTTTGCCACTATTCACACACATCCTTACTGGAAGCGTTATTTTGAAACTAAGGAAGCAAATCCATTGCACACTGCAGACTTCCCAATTGGAGCTCTGTGGTATGTACAGATTTATTGGTAACATCTCTACAACATCCACTGCTTTGCAATGTGTTGCAGACGTCATATCCCTGTAAACAGTGCTTCAGACATTCAGAAATGTTTCTTTGGCTTTGCCATTTAACGTTATAATAAAGTAGCAAGCACATGCCAATTACATTTACAATAATGTTAATACAGCTCAACCCCGTTATAACGAGATCCGTTACAACACGAATCCGCATATACAGTAACACGATGTAAGTGTGGCTCCCAATTTTCGTATTGATGAATACTTTACAACACGATTATTGGTGTCTTAAATACTTTATTGTACAATGCATCAATAAAAGATTGAAACAATAAAACTGTACATTATTTCTATAATGTTATTATATAGTATTGCAATTATCGCGCGCAAAAACAAGACATATACGAAATTGATAGCATGTATAAGTTAATGGTTTAAATTTTCTAACGCGATCCGCTTATATCGCGGTGTGATTCTTTGGACCCCAAGCACCACGTTATAACGGGATTGAGATGTATTTGATTCAGCAACTTAATCCCCCTATTTTCTTTTTCAGATATTTCTAAAATGTATGTATTGATATTTGTTGTTGTTGTGGGTTTTAAAGGCAATCTCTGGCCTTAAACATCTAAAAAGTCTAGCTGTTTGTTCAACATTTCTCAATTCCAATGGAAATTCATTTTTTTCTTTCATTTCGGAATACTGTGGACACCCATATTATTTCCACTTAAAAAGGTGTCCTATTTGGTCTTTAAAGCATGTCAAACAATATGCAAGTACAGTTTTTATGCATGCCGATTGTGACATATCTTTTAAAGTATATCCTTTTCTCTAGTTCCCAGCTATTAAAATTCAGTGCTTAGCAAAAGATGTAAAACAGAGGGAAAAAACTTCACATGAACTTACTAGCTGTAAAGGCCCCAAGTGTCACGTCAAAGTATCAATGAATATTCATTGCAGTTTGCTAAGTGGTTAACTCTATGCTTTTCCCGACAGGAGAGCTAAGGTTATACACACAATGGTAAAAATGGCATAAAAGTAGCAACAAAAAAAAAGACAAACCTCTTGTCAATAAATGCAAAAACCTGGTTTAATGAACCAGTGAATTTTTACTTTGAGATAACATCAAAATTGTGATGTATTTTGGCGAGATGGAAAGAAACACAGTTCTGGAAATTAGGCTGCAGCCAGCAATAACACTACAGAGTGAAATTCCAGTTGTCTGAATAATATTTTGCTGCAGAGCAGGTTAATCAAAGTTAAATCAACTGTGAAATGGGTGGCTTTTGTTAAGCTCAAGGTGTCTTCATAGCAAGATTTCTAGCTGGATTTCATTTGAGATATTGGGCATGCCAAAAGGGAGGGGGAAAAAAACCCAAACTTGTGGCAAGCATAAAGGGCATTTAAATGTGTATTTACAACACGTTTGCATATCCCCTAAAAAGTCAAGTAATTCCAGTTATAACCGCTTTTTATGCATTCTAAGCACAGGCACTTTGCATGTTCGGAGTCTGAATTTAGATTAATTCTGTAAAACAAATGCTTAATGGGAAAATTGAGCTCAATTAACAAGACCCTTCTATTAAAATATAGAATAAATGACAGAAAATAGTAGCATACAAAGATAATGACATTCAAGGGAGCTAATGGGTTATAAGTAAACACTATGGCAGAGTTGGACGTTTGCCTCAGTATCTGACTGGGAAGGCATGGTTTTGGGGCAGGGGTGCTCAACCAACAGGTCACATGTTCAGAATATCCCAGCTTCAGCATAGGTAGCTCAAACCTGTGCTGAAGCAGGGACTGATTGAGCCACCTGTACTGAAGCAAGGATATCCTGAAAACCTGACCTGTAGGGGGGGTCTTGGGACTGGAGTTGAGCACCCCATGTTTTGGTGTATTCCAGCATTTCCTATTGTTTATTTGGGTACTGTATAATATAAATATATATAGGCATCTGGCAAGGATGACTCAATTTATCATTTTTATTTAATTCCTTAAATAAATGTTGCTGATATTTGTAACATTAAAGTGCTAGAACAGGGGTGGCAAGCTCCAGTCCTCGAGGGACACCAACAGGACAGGTTTTAAGGATAGCCCTTCTTCAGCACAGGTGGGAGTTCAGTCAACTGAGCTACTGAGCCACTTGTGCTGAAGCAGGGTTATCCTTAACACCTGACCTGTTGGTTGTCCTTGAGGACTGCAGTTGGCTACCCCTTGGCTAAAAGAACATGCACCCTACACTGCAGGAATACCATGTTGGCATGTTTTCTAATATAGGAACTCTGCATTAGCTTTACCATAGAGAACAGAAAATGTTAAAGGGTTGTAGACGTCTGCAATGTCCCATACTACAGTATGTAGACATCAAATGTAAATGTTTAGTCCTTTACTTTCTGGACGTAGAGTAAGGCACACACAAATACACACTTCTTTGAAGTCAAAACATACAGCAAATAAATACTACAGAAAGTATAGCTCATCAGGTCCCCAGGTTTGTGGTGTGAGCATTTAGAACAGTCAAAACATCCAATTGATTGAGCAACTAGACTAAATTGGCAGTTAGTGGGAATGCACATTTTAAACAAAGGCAGTGTCAGTGATGACGTTTGACAAATTACAACACTTTGCCTATATTTCCCCTTGCACAACACTTCCTATCACTGCGTTTTTGGTCATATGAACAAAATGTGTGCAAGGGTATATGGGAGCGATGTACAGGTGGGTTAAATAGTTTGTTGATATACAGCTCAATCCCCCTTATAACGCTGTGTTTGGGGTCCAAGGAATCACATTGCGCTATATGCGGATCGCGTTAGAAATATTATACAATTGTATGCATTGTACAATAAAGTATTTAAGACACCAATAGTCGTGTTGTAAAGTATTCATAAATACGAAAATTGGGAGCCACGCTTGCATCGCGTTATAAGCGGATTCGCGTTGTAACGTATCGCGATATAACGGGGTTGAGCTGTATATATATATATATAGATCGAGAATATATATATATATATATATATATATATATATATATATATATATATATATATATATATAGCAAGTGAATAAGATGCAGAACATCACTGCAAAGCTTGTGGCTAAGAAGGTCTCAGATAAGGTACAAATCAGGTAGTACATATATTCCTGCAGTTCTGTACTGCCATTTCCACATATAAATGATCTTAAGTGTGGAGCTCTATCCTAAAATGTAGATCCAACTAAAATATACATTTGTGCTTTTCCTGGACTAATCTTCTCCCCCAGCCCCCATTACATTGGGGATGATTTCTGGTGCCTGTCAAACAGTTATTTAGAAAGGCTTCTAAGAATAAGAGAAGAAATGCATGTTCATTTTTTTCATTGGGCTCCAATGCTTTCAGGCAGCATTTCTTAAGAGCTGTCGCTGAACCTCTGCATCAGGCGATTTTCTCTCTCCAGATTTCAGTAGCTTTTAAAAGCAAATGAATATATACATACATAATGTGTGTATCTTGTCACATGTGAGATTAATTTTTAATAACAAGACGTTTTTTCTTAATCCTAAAGAGTGCTACGTTGTGTTATCGTGTTTTAAGGGTATTCAAATTAGACTACGGTTTTGTACAAAAAAAGAAAAATCAGATATTCATGTGTAACTTTAATGGGACACTCCCATTAACTCAGAAAAAAAACCTCAACAATGCACTGCCTTAAACCAATGTAGCCGTCCTTAAAACAAGCATTTGATATATTTGGAAATCAAGAGAGATTTACATTTTCTGTAAGAGCAGAATGCAGTTCAATTTAGTGCTTCCTCTATTGCTAGCCATATTCCACCCTGTCAGAGACGAGGAGAATAGGGTTGGCCACTTTGTCCATTCAAATGTCCTTACTCAACACAAGTGAGATCACACACCAAAAAGATGTGCTAAAGGAGGTCCCAAGTTTCAGCACATCCAAGACCTATACTACACATGGTCTCAAGTTAACGATTTTTATAGGTATGCAACTGATCAATCATTAGAAAACCGGGGTGTATGGAAAGCTAATGAAAGTAAATAGCTTTAATTACTTGCCTTCGTTTTCCTGTGCCAAAACTGGAGTCTGTGTCTCCTTTGTGTATGTAACAGTTTCTCGAGGAGGGAAATCCACCTGTGTAATTTTGGCCATCCCAAGTTTCATGGGACCTCTTCTATAGGAAGGGGGGAAAAAAAAGTATTGAAACTATGCACATTTTACAACAGTGTCTGCAATTTTATCTGAAAGTGCTGCATAGAACAGAACAAGAACAGCAGCAATTAAGACTTTCCCAATTTGTACCACATTGGCTTAGGGCCATAGCTTGAGAAATCCAATACTGCTCATACTCCGAACTCAACAAGTCTGAGATGCCAGGGTCCTAGTGTTGGTACATGAGTTCGCTTTTATTATTCTACTAGAGTGTTAATATACTGATTAATATACTGAATACAATCTGCATGCATATGACACACAGAAAGGTAGCAAATATATACATGATAGTTACTGCTGGGAACAAATGAAGCGTATGACAAGCTATATAAAATTATCAAATTACCAAAAAGTACTTAAATGTTAAAAAAAAATGTGAAGTAAGTGTGTATTTAAATTGTGTGTATAATATATACATACACCCATGCACAAATATATCATATGAAAATATTATAGGTATAAATATTTTATTATAGGAAAATATTATAGGAATACATCCATACTATTTAATAAAGCATACATTTTTAATGAAATGGGTAATTACATGGCACGGTTAAAGCCTTTAGTGCTGGAGGGGCATATAACGCCTGCCCTCCAGCACTGAAGTGGTTAAAGGCCAAAAGGTAATGACTACTTCTATGATATTTGGAACATACAGAAGAGTGTAAGTAATAAATTGTTGCAATACCCCAGATCAGAGTCAGAGTGGAGCTGAAGAACTGACGGGTCAGTATCCCAATGCAGCGTCCTGATTGGTTGCCAGACAACCATGCAGCGTTAGCGGAAAAGGCCATACGTTAGTTAAGCAAACACTCGAATTGTTAAAGCTATCATGTGAAGAGACAGTTATCTTGCATCTGTACAGTATAACAGTTAGTGGAGAGGGAATTGAGAACATGTTCATGCAGTTAGTAAACCATCAGAAAGCAGCCTCTTCCAAATCTGTCTACAAAAATGAACAAGAAAAAAAAATATATATATCCCAGACAAAACAGGACTAGTAATTCTGTACTAAACTGATTTAGAGGGAAACAAGGAAATCCTTCTATACCAAAAGCATCAGTGACAACACTTTATTATTTAAACTGCTAAATGTGTGGTGCTCTGTACATCCTTAACCAAACCGGACTTCAAAAGTAAGTGTATTTTTTTACTCTTGGGAGGCAAAAATTTTTTGGAGAAAACTTGGGTTTAATATTCTTTTTTGCTTTAAATCACAAGTCCGTAAGCAGCCATCTGTGACTGATGATATCATTTGTGACATTTGTGTCACAGGAGCTGCAGTAAACGGACGTTTCCTTGCTAACTCCGGCTTCTCCTGAAACAGCATGCTTTTCAAACTGCCTACAACTAAATCTGCATGACCATGTTACTGCGTGTATGAAGTTGTTCTGTGCTTGCATCCGACTCATGTCACCCTCCCAATCCCTTCCCTGCAGCTAGCTTGGGACACACTGTGATATTATACTTTGTCTGGGAGGAAGTGGGATAGTGCTTTTTGGAGGTGCTTTTTAGGGGCAAATTTTGAAGTTACTCAAGGTTACCGATTCATCAGTAGTCCCGCAAAATTGACGCCCCTATTCTATATGCTCCAAACCCGTCTTTCCCGCGCTCAACATTTGTTTTTGCGCCATTTGAGTGGTGCTGCACTCCTCCCCAGCACCAGAAAGATTCAAAGCACACTGAATAGGGGCCTTCAACTTAAAATGCCCTGTAAGTAGCACTGATTCTTAAAATAAAGCATAACGTTTGTGTTAATGTCAAGCTTCGTCACAGAAATGTATAAGCAAGTAGAGACAGCCTGTTCACCTTACACTGTGCAAAATTACTTCAAGGAAAGCCTGTTTGCTCGTATTGCTAAGGAAAAGCTCACATTTATCATGTATACACACAGCACACTTCTGTAGAAGGGGTATTATGAAAATAAATCAGTAGGTTTCTATTTTGGAGCAATATTGATGTCATAACAGCTTATAAGGCTCTTAAAATTGCTATTACAGCTCTGACCAGTTCAGCTTTGGGAAAACTCCCTTATACAGTAGTCGTTTATCACAAAAAGATTTAATATGGTATATTCCAAGATATTTTGTTGTCATATTGTTTGGAGTTCGGCTTAACAGAGAAAATTATATAAACGCAAATGTTGCTATGAAATTAATATTAAAATGCTTTAACACACATTGCAACTGCAAAACAAATTACATTATGTGTAACTTAAATGATATGAATGAAAACTTGTGACGACATTCCAGCAAAAATGTGCTGGGAGTATTTTTCTTATGCACGTCTAACAAACCAACTGCCAGTTTCACATTTTGCCAAGAATAATGGTAACCAATGCTGAATGTGCTAGTCTGTTTCCACTGCGAGGCTTCATACCTCTACAGCATGTGATCTGGAGGACAGGTTTTACATGTTGGGTGTGAATGGTCAGTATCTTGTAACATTGCCCACAGCATAAAATATGTGCAGGAAATGGTCATATTGGTACAGGAAGAGGGATAACACATCAGCTCTTTGGTAAGGAAGCAATCTGCATTTCCACTGGGATGTGTAACTGATAGAGTTTCCAAGATGTGACACTGCTGTAATTATAGGTTAAGCACAGCCTTAGGCTAAGATGTGTCATTTCATGTGAAACCCACCATACGTCCAATATAAATTCAATAGCCCACCGAAAACAGGCAAGCATGATTAACCCCTGTGCACTGCAAAGGTGGCGGTGGCAATTCCCTCCACTCAAATGTCTGACATGGGTGGGGGTGGCATTAAAAACTGAACCCTTTGCACCAAGGTGGCTTGCAACATATTTCAATACTCATGCTTTGCGGCATCGAGCAATTAGAGGCGGTCTAACACCAACTCCGTTCATATGGCCTACATGCAAAATGTAGCACCAGTCTCAGCTCATTTCTTGAACAGTATGTACTGATTGGATGTTTCAGGACATTTTATTATTTATTTATATTTTAAACTACACTGGGCTGAATCAGTAGTTTGGTGGTATGAACACGGCCTTCTAAGCATGTGAAACCCAAATTCAGCTCTCCTTGTGACCTTGGGCATGTCATTCTGGGCCATATTGCCAAGCTACAGTATGATGCAGCTTACAGGCTATTCGGCCGTGGCCTCAAGCACCAAAACATGATTGTAAACTCTTTAAAACAGAGTCTCATCGTGCCAGAAAAATTCTATACAGTGCGCTGAGTACATTTTTAGCGCTACATAGAAAAACACTAATATGAAAATGTATGTTACTTAGTATTGATGTGTGTTGGGTTCAGTTTTTAATAGGAAAATGTACTTCAATCCCACCAAAAGAAAATTCCACATGTGACTGATCTAAGTTGTAGTAAGCACATTCAACTTAGATTTTGGAAAACCTATTTTGATGTCAAAGGGACATGCAATTAAAGGTCTCTACAAGAAAAAAAAAAGAGAGAGAGAGTTAAATCATAATTAATTTAACACAACATAAGAATTGTTTGGGGTATATAAACAACTGAAAAGGTATATGCTTTACTTCTTGATAACAGCGATTCTGGTACTGTAAAAGAAGCACATGCAGTACGTTAATAAGCATCATAAGCCACTCTCGTTAAATGCAAGCATACAAAAGTACAAGAGACATCTTCCAATGGACTCTTCGTGAAAGCTCATGGGGTTAAAATTACCTGCCTTTTACCCCATGGCTATTTCTAACAGTTCAGGTATTTGTGCATCAACGTCCAATACATGGCTCTGATGACAATACATTAAACAGTTGGTTTACATTAGACAGGGGGTAGCAAACTCCAGTCCTCAAGAGCAAACAGGTCAGGTTTCAGAATATCCGTGCTTCAGCACAGCTGGCTCAATCAAAAGACTGAGCCGTCTGTGCTGATCCAGGATATCCTGAACCCCTGACCTGTTTGTAGATCTTCAGGACTGGCAACTTCTGCATTAGACAATATGATGGGCTGTGTTTTAAATCTAAGAAGTTTCTTGATATGGCCTTTCACACCCACCATCTTCATAGCTGAACATCAATGATAATGAACTGCAGAGTCTACACATGTGATATACAAGATAATATTCAGAGAAAGACAAGTTAAATTGAAAGACAGCCATCCTATAAATAAGGAAAACTAATAGTTTATGCATTTGTATGTATAACCTAAAAGTGGAAGAGAGAGCAGTCATCTATTGGTAACCATACTCATGCAGTGCAATGTTGCAATACAAGGCTTTGGAGGAACCTATGGAGCTTATTAACTCTCTAAGCAGTAATCATAGACGTGGGGAGGTTCGGGGAAAATTCATCTAAACCACATGGGAGAGAAAGGGTGAATGAGGTGTTCATACACATCAGTGCTAGGCTCAGCCTTAAAAAAAATTCTGAGGACTAATGGCACATCCTGTGGTCTTTTGCAGTTTGTCTACATATGTTCAAAGAAGATATTGCAGAGCT